>NC_081757.1:7760302-8060302 GCF_963082965.1 Carassius carassius | reverse complement strand
TTTACATATGTGAACCTACTTACAGACTGTGAGTCAGAAGCACCAGACTGTCCTTGCAAAGTTATTGCTCCATTTTATAGAAACACACTGGCATTGTAAGCTACTCTCACAGGAAACAGTCCATGTCCTCCGCAAAATGTGCTGCACACATCTGAATATTTGGGTTGAACTGTAATACAACCTAACCACTGATTTCTAGTTGTGTCCTCTTTTGGAAGACCAAACAAAGTAGTTTCGCTTTCACAACCAACCACACAGTGTCTCCACAACATGGTTGCAGTGATAATAGCGAGAATAAAAGTTACGCCTTCTTTCTTTGTATGAACATTTGAGCAGCATTATGCAAATCTTCCCACATCATGACATAGACATGTGGGGTCGTGTTTGAATGAGCCATTTTAGGTAGGCGTGGTTGATTCTTTAACTTTTATAAAATGTATAAAATCTTTGGGTTTGAGATTTAAGTCAACTTTACAGATCTTATTTATGCACCAAGAGCTTGTAACACTCCAAAGAGAAAGGAAAAATTTAAATCACACCATATGACCCTTTAATAACATAAGCATATTACTAGCATATTGGCTGATTATTAGTACTTATAAAGCACATTTTATAGCTTAATTCTGCATGACCATATTTTAGATCCCTTAATCTGACCCCATACCTAAACGCAACAACTACCTTACTAACTATTAATAAACAGCAAATTAGGATTATTGATGCAAAAGTTGTAGTTAATCGCTAGTCAATAGTGAGAATTGGTTCCTTAAATAAAGTATGACTAAGGAAGGAACTAACAATAAACAGTTAATTCAATGAAAAACCATCAAATGTGAAATGTCACATATTCTAAATTAATTTGCCATTAGCCAAATAACAGGTGTTTACTGAATGATTTTTATTGTGCTTTATTGTTAAAATTATGACAGTTTTAAAGAGTGTAGGATGCACAACATTGTTTTAGCACTGGTTTGGTTAGGTTACGGTTATCCACTGGTAACCACAAGGTTATAGGTTTGAATCTAAATCATCTGTCACTAGTCAGGGTGGTTTGCCTTGTGTTTTTCCAGAGAAATTGGATAACAGTACACCTAAAATAGCCATTTATTATCCTACTTAGGATGCAGAACATTCATTATGTGTTATTTTAGCAATAGGCTTTATTTGTGGTGAGAAGGCTTATTTCAATATGTCAGAGAGAGAGAGAGGAAAAAAAAGGAAAGCTCAAACTTTAAATAATAGACCAATTGAAGGAAGCAAATAAGTTTCAAGGGCTATGTCTAAGATCATTGTCCTACTATGGCCCTAATTAATATCTGATAATGCCGAGTGCATGTGTCCCAAATTTCTGGTCAGATATCATATCTTAGTGCTTTTGCTGCCTTCTGAAGGATTGTAATTACTTTTTTTGCCAGCGTCACAGCAGAAGCTCCTACACAATGGAAAGTGAACAACAGCATGGACTGTAATTTACTTAAAGCCAGCTGATAACTAGCAGGATGTTCATCATTTAGAGAGGTTCTTTACTAATGGACAGGCTATGTAATGTTTGTTAACTACTGAGAAAAAACAAAAACAAATAATAATAAATAAATAAATAAATAAATAAATAAATAAATAAATAAATAAATATATATATATATATATATATATATATATATATATATATATATACATATATATACATATATATATATATACACACACACACACATAGTGCCCTCCTTAAGTATTGGAACAGTAAAGACAAAATAGTTCTGTTTGATGTGGAGTCACGAAATCTGTAAATATGATTACAAGATGAGTATGAGACAAAACTACAGAATGTCACATTTTATTATTGGGTGATTCAACACAAAGATGTTTTACCAGCTAAGAAGATCAGCACTTTTGGAGTTTCATCTCCCTATCTGATGTGAGCATAATTATTGGAACAGTTGCCTCACAGGTCTTTCTAAGTGTTCAGCTGTGTCCTGTTGCATTCATTCTTCAGATATTAAAAGCAGGGAATGTGTCTTATCAGTTATATCCATTGCTTCTGCATTCTAAGTCTTGTATTCAATGATGACACACACAAACCAGGATGAAGATGAGGAAGCCGACTCTGAAAGAAAAGCAAGCAATTTGGATGCTATAAGAAAAGAGTCAATTAGAACTATAGGAAAAACAAAGGGCATTTTGGAAACTACCAGTGACATCAGCAGCCAACAATGACACTATCGGCTGAGAAAAACAACAGTAGTTCATGAGAGACAAACCATAAAAGCAGTGAAAATGAACTCAAAAATACCTGTCTGTAAAATCACCAACAAGCTCCAGAAAGCTGGGGTGATGCTCTGTCAATCTACAGTCTGCAGGAGAATTTGACACAGAATTACAGTAGCTACACAGCAAGATGCAAACCTCTGATCAGCACCAAAAATAGAAAGGCAAGATTCTTCACAAATGTGAGCCAGTAGAGTTTTGGAACTGAGTTGATGGACAGATGAGACAAAGATTAACCTTTATCTAAGTGATTGGAAAGAAAAGTGTGGAGAAAAAAGGGAACTGCAAACGATCCTAAGCACACAACCTCATCTGTAAAGCATGGTGGAGGTGGTGTCATGGCATGGACATGCATGGCTGTCTCTAGAACAGGACCTTTTCATTTTAATGACGACTTAATGTATGATGGCAGTAGCAGAATAAATTTGGAAGGGTACAAAATCATCTTGGCTACCAATATTCAAGAAAATGCTACCAAACTCATTAAAAAGCAGGACAATGACCCAAAACATCCTACCATTTCAGTCAAGGACTTTATCAGGGCAAAGAAATATAAAGTCTAAGAATGCCCAAATCAATCTACAGATTTAAATCCAATTGAACATTAATTTCACCAGCTAAAAAGGAGACTAAAGACAGAAACTCCCCAAAACAAGCAACAGTTGGAATTGGCTGCATTAAAGGCTGGGGAAAAGCATTTCAAAGCATAAGACCAAGACTCTGGTGATGTTTATAGGTTGCAGACTCACATATATAACACACACATACAACATATATTTAATAATAAAAAGAATATATACATAAAATATAGGGATGCACGATAAATATAGATATGCGTGATTTCGAGTCGTTGTTCACTGACAAGCTGCGCAAAACATACGCAAAATATGATTGTGGTTTGGCGCAGCTTGTCAGTGAACAATGTCTCTGTGTAGTAAATGCTACTCCACGTGAAATCACGCACCTGTAGATATTTACCACTGAATACAGAACCGGCATTACTGACAAGATGCGCATTAAATATCAGCCGATAGTTATCATGCATCCATAATAAAATATACCTAAAGAATAACTTAAGGATGTTTTGTTATATTATATATGTTTTTACAAGCATATATTTTTTATGTGAAATAATCAATAAAACATATAATTTCAGTACACATGCATTATATTTTATGTATTATTTTTCAGGACATCATGTCCTCACATCACCTCTTTGACACTTTTATATCATATTTTATAAAATGACTGAACGTCTCCATAAAAATCTAAAAGCTCTGCAATCTTAATTTAATTGTCCTTCTAATAACCTGAACATGCTGAGGTGAACAATGTCTTTTGTGTCATGCAGATCTTGCTTGTGGCGGTGTTTGGACGATGTGTAATTGATCTAATTGGACTACAAACACTCTAGGATGAAATTGAATTAAGGCCGCTGCAGTGGTTTAATTAAATGCAATCCTAATGTACTTCATTAGGAAGGCTGTGGCTGGCAAATTAGACAGTAAAACTGAGTCATTCAGAAAGGCTCATGAAATGTAAATGACCATGTAAATATAAATGAAGGAGAATCATTAAATGTGACACAAACCACACAAGGAATAAATGTGGAAATGGTTTGGCTTATTTTTTGGTAATCATCCTAAACTTATACTAGTTTTTCTTATACATTGGTCTCAACTGGTTTTGCTCCAGAACCAAGATTTTACAATGGAGTGGTAAAGCTGTGACCACAGTATAGAAATTGTTTATCGCACAAAAATGAACAACAGTGTTCTTAAAATCAAACAATAAAAAATAAGATGTGGTACTAACCAAAGATTATCATAAAAGCTCAACAGGCTTGTGTTTATAAATTCAGCATTTAGTTCTTGAACTTTGATGGTGGTATTTGGGCAGCTAATAATTCACCGCACAAAACACATTGAAGTCGACATAAACCATGTTTATTCTCACTGCAAGTGAACCTGTATTTAATCTAGTCCTGAATGTATTTTTTGTACTTTGTGTTTTGTTCATGGTTTTTAAGAATAAGGGCACATCACACAACCCAACCACACTGGCAATGGTGTAATAGGCCTTCTACTAAGTGCATGCTGGGGTTTACAGAACACCCAGTAACATGCTAATATTGCAGGCTTTTTTTTAGGTCTTTGAAATCACTTCATAGCTCCTTTAAAATGGTGTTTACAACTTGTGTAACATCTTCAACATACATAAAACAACATCACAGTACCTGACTTTCTATGATGACTGCGAATTTGAAAGGAGCATCTATGAAAATATTAGCATTCTTTTAACATTATGATCAGTGTTTTCAGTATACAGTTCACCTGGCTATGTTATGTTGTCATTATGCAAAACAATCAATTGACCGTGTGGCTCCTATAAGATCTCTGCAAGTGCTATTACAGATTTCCTGATGTGTTTATCTGGCAACAGATAATGTGGGTTGAAGGCATACTTTGGCATCCTGTAAGCATAACCCATATGGATTAAGAAAACAGAAAAGAAAGATGACTCAACAGAACATGTTACGTCTGTTTCATAGCTTAGGTAGACTACAGCCAAACCTTTCATTTGCAGCATACATTTTAGCCCACATTGCAGCTTATTCAAATACAGACATTCATACTTAAACAGGAAGACTTTCTGACCAAAGGAGTGGGTTAATCTGAAATGCTTAATACCAGAATAACTGACTGTCTGGTGGCTGTAAATTGAGCAGTAGCCAATTAAAACAGTGAGCTTTTAAATAGTAGTACATGTCAGTTTTGTCTGCTGTAAGCATCAATATGTCAGTGAACGATTGTGGAGCATCTGAGGATGTTGCTTAAATATCCAGTTGATGAACCCTGTACATTTTTTCGCATTGGCCTTGAAAAAAGTGCTTTCTGTATAGCAGCCCTGACTGAAATTCCAGCTTTGTGATGTTTATAACATAAATTATTTGTCGAGATGGGTGTGGAATCAGTTCTGTGGTTTTACTTTTTAGCAGTTTAGCAAAAACTCTGTAAAAAGTCAGTGAAGGATGGAAGCTAAGAGGCTGTGTGTATTTAAAAGCATTTTTTTACTTGCTTTAAAAACCTGCTAGTTGAATTAGTTTTAGAAACATGTCTGACTAAAAGTGCAGACGGTGTGAAAAGCATTGATATTACCATCACGGCTCAGAGCAGTTGACTGCCGGTAAAGTCAGCAGGCTGTGACCTTTTGGCGGAATACATTTTGTATATCTGTTTTGTATTAATAACACAGTCTTTCAAAATATTCCCATTTTCTGGACCTCTGCTGCTCAACTAAGAATGAAATCATCTCTCATAAGTGGATCTCCTCAGTGACTGGAGGCTGTAGCTAGATATATTTATAACTTGACTCGATTCACCTCTTCAGCAGAAGGTCTGATAAAATCACAAAGCACTCTGTTCATCACGACTGAAAAGGTCAGAAAGGAGGTCTGTTGGTAAATTTAATAGCACTCTCAAAGTGGACATCATAACTGGACTTTTCAGACTGTTCCAATAGAACATCAAAGGAAGCCAAAAGTAACAATTTCCTGGTTTTGGCAGCTCTATTTATAATTTATTGCTGCAGTTCTTAAAAAAATCAAGAAATCAGAACTTTTGTAAGTGAATAGAGGCTGTTATAAGGATCGATTAAAAATAACTACAGCCCACATAGTTACATTAATGATTTTTGTCCATAAAGTGGCTGTGCTTTTTTTCCCATTACGTTTTCATCACAAAAGTGAATCTTATAATACTCTATAATCAAAGGCTTGATTTTAGTTCAAAGATAAATAAACAATTTTTACTTTGGTCAAGGGTCAAGTGTTTCAAGTTCACTCAATTTAACTTATTTCAAATTGATTACACTCAATTCAGTCTAAGGTCTTGTGTCTTGAAGCACTACATAGAATATTAGTAGCCTGTACATTATTCTTCATTTCTACAACATTTCTGTAACACATCATTAGAAAGTATGTCATATTTATTTCAGCACATTCAAGAGCAAGTGTCACAAAGTGCTTTACAACAAAATTGTAAAATGAAGAATAAAAATAGACATAACAATTAAAAGAAAAAATTATACAAAAGAAAGTTTGAACAAGTGAGTTTTAAGCTGCTTTTTAAAAATGTCTACAGAGTGCCCAGATCTTAGTTTCAGAAGAAGAACATTCCATAACTTGGGAGCAACTATTTCAAAGGCACACTTTTGTCTTCAATCTAGAACGTGGAACAACTAGCAGGATCTGATTGAGAATCTTAAATTCCTACTAGTTATAGGGTTGCAACATCTCTTAAATACACAAGTGCTTGACCATGCAAAGTTCTAAACATGATTGAGGAAGCAAATACTAAGCAAAAAGCACAACAACTTTTTTACAACAACTTTTTCCAGGTCCTTAGCCAAAAAAGTTAACTTAGAAATAGGTCTATAATTTTGGGGTAAAGATGGATCAAGATCTGTTTTCTTTAGAATATGCTGAACCACAGCTTGTTTAAAGTAAACTTGAACTTGACCAGATTTTGATGAATTATCAATTATAGATAACACACAGGGACCAATCGTGTCTATAACATTTTTAAACAAAGCAGTGGGTACCACATTCAGAGGACTAGAGGAAACTTAGTGAGATTTACTTCAGTTGTTATCCAGGGTTACTGGCCTGCAGATAAAAGTTATTTGAAGTAAGAGTAATATTTCCAAAAAAAGAAGTAAACTTTTGCAATCATCAACTGAAGAGATTTGAACTGCAGGTGTTGGAGTTGGAGGCAATGTTATGTAGTGTAAAAATAAATTTTGGGATTATGTCTGCAGATAGAAATTAAATTAGAGAAATACTTAATTCTGGCATCCTTAACAATGTTATTAAAATCCAATACAAGTTCTTTTAAATGCTGATAGTGAACTAGCAGTTGAGTAGATTTCCTCAGATGCTCAGTTTTACAACCAATACGTTTAAAAGAGTGGATACGATCATTGATCCAAGTTGTGGAATTTATCAAATGAGCTGCTCTGGATTTAACAGGAGCAACTTCATCCAAGACTGAAAGGCAATGCTTATTAAAAGATTGTACTTGAATATCAACGCTACTATTTGACATATTAATGGACAAATAATCAAAGACAGGAGATGATTTTTCTGCAGAAAGGTTATTGAGGATGCAATAATTAATTATTAGACTACTGGAGGATGGTGAATCTAAATTACAAAATAAATCAAAAATGCAATTATGATCTCAAATAAAAAGTATTTTCAGACAAAACAGAACCAATATTTAAACCACAACTGAAAACAAGATCTAAAGTATGCCCTCTTATATGAGTAGGACCGGTAACATATTGGATGAGATTAAAAGACTCAAAAATCAGTTGCAAATTTATCAGAAACATCAAAAAGTCACCAACAATCACAATTTTTGTGAGTTTTAGAATAGATGATAAAAAAAATCACTAAAATTATCTAAGAAGGAGTTGTTTGGGCCAGGAGGATGACAAATTAAAATACAATAAAAGGGATCTGTACGAATAACTTGAAACACTTGCAATTCAAAAGAGGAAAAAGACCCAACATTTACCATTTATCTGACAGAAAAAAACACAGCAGCAAGTCCTCCACCATGGCCTGAAAGTCTAGGCAGACTAATAAATGTATAATCCTTTGGACAAATTTCCCTAAGGGTAGCATTTTCAAAATTTCTCTGCCAGGTTTCAGTCATAAACAAAAAAATCCAGCTCCTTGGTTTTCAACAATATTGTTCAGAACAAAAGTTTTATTAGTTATTGAATGAGCATTTACCACTGCCACCCTGAGAAATATAGCAAAAACTTCACTGAATATTTTGCAGGAAAGCATGCGTTTAGTTGAGTTGATGGGGACTCCATATGCCGAATGCGGGAAAACGGTCTCCACAAATGTATCTGGAAAGCCATTTCTTTACATTCATTTTACTCAAAGATTTTTTTGGTAAAACATCACATTTATTTAGTTTTCCGCCAAAAGACTATTGTATAGGTGCTGTATGCAAGATTTTGACTCTACTAAAGCATAAAAATACCATATATGTTAGCAGATATTAAGTATTAACTAAGTTAACATACTAGTTTATCTGAAAAACAATGCTATAGTCAGTTATTATACTTTGAAAATGTGTGGTCCAGGCCGGAATATCGTTCTCTGTTTTGGTTTGTGAAACCTGCCCACTGCCAGTTCACCCAATTGTATTTTGGTATCCCGGGATGCCAGTTGGCTAAAAAACTCAGCGTATTTCATTTCTTTCATCTTCAAGTGCTCTTGTTTCTGTTTGTGTCATCAATCTGGCAACCTGCATGTGTGTCAAGTCTGAGGAGGAGTGGCCAGGTGAAAAAAAAACCTCTCCAATAGTACCTAGTTCAACCACTGGTGTCAATCCTACATAAAGCACCTTTAAACTTACATAAAGGGTTTCATTTTCACCATTCAGCTAACGGATATGGTGATTTCCAATACATTTGATGAAGATGATATGAAGGAGGTTCCTAGCATCTGAGCTAGAAGTACAACTTCTACGAATCATAATGACAGTGTTGACATTCACATACAGTGGTGTTCATAGGGTCACACTGTTAATCTGTGCATCCTAGCACAGGGTAAGTCTCAAAATGTAATGGTATTTATTTACTGTGTAACTATGAGGAATGTGTACCTCAAATGTACGTTTTCCCTATTGCTTGTGTTATTATCCCTCTGCATGCCAATGTTGGTACATGTGCCATAGGTTGCTGACCCCTGGTATAGTCTCTCATTGAACTGCAGGTTATGATGTTCATCTCAAAATGAGCAAGAACTATTGTGTTATGTTTGTTATTTAGTCACAAATTTTATCTAGTTAAATAAATGCTTGAGACTTCTTATGACCCCACTAATGCAGTATGTCCCTATGAATAGGCTATGAAACAGCTTTCCATCTGGGATCATGTTCTGCATTTTAGCTTTCCCTGTAGTTTTCTTGGATTAATTAGGATAGAAATTGAGAATTTATTCTACCTGTCACGATTGGGGTGCGGGGATGAACTCAGGCGCAGACAGAATGCACTACACAGGGTTTATTAGTGACAAAAGGGGAAAACAAAACCCATGAGGGGGAAAACAACGACTAGGGGATAAGACAAATAACTTAACAGGACTAAGACTGGAAACAAACAATAAAACAAGAGATTCTTCAATCTGGTATTCACACACAAAAAAAAAAAAAACAATTGACAAGTCTCACAACGTTTAGTCAAGGTGTAACAATGAACCGTACGGGACAGTGAACACAAGGGGATTGAAATAGGGAGACTAATGATGATATAACAGGTGACACAGGTAAAGCAATAATGACAAAACTAGGATAACAAGGGGGCGGGGCAAGGAAACGAGACAACACAAGCACATGGCCCAAAGACAAGGCCATGTGCTTGCACACAAAACACGAGCCTGTCATGATCCTGCCTCAAGACTAGAGAAAAATCAAGGACACGAGGGCAGAATCATGACACTACCTGTTATACTAACTGTCAGTGGATGTGCATTAGCATGCACACTGAGATGTCAGTAGTGTAGCTGATACTAATAACCATTTAAATTCAGTCAACCCTGGCAACGCACTGATATTTAACTGATGCTCTTTCACCTGTAAATTTAAAAGTTATTAGAAGGGCTAACAGTTTTTAGTATTATTAATTTTTAAAAAACACCTTTTTTCTCATTCTACCTCAGATAGATTTGACTAACTCATGTGTAAAATGGATTGCTGTGGACTGTAGTGATAATGATATTATTTGTAATTATTGTTTAGAGATATATTCACTTGGCAATTATTGTATTAAGAAATGATCAGAGTGCATTTTCCTTTTGAAATCGCAGTTCCTCGTGGCTAATTATAAATCTTTTATTTGCCAATGTACACTTCCTCTTTGTGCACTACATTAAAGATTCTCCATGATTATATAATAGTTAATCAATTAATGAACACAAGCTGTTTTAAGCTCAAGCGGATGCATCATTAATGTCGGCCGTCTGTCTGTTCTCACACAGTTACAAGAGGATTAATAAAGGAGCAAACTAAGGTCGCCGTGCTACTTTGCGCAAAAGTCGGCTTTCTGTGAACACATTGTAACTTAAATCAGCAGCAAAAGGCAACATCCTCAAAAACTCCTCAGGTTTCAGTCAACTACTTCAGTTTTCAGTGTTCTGGTGGGCAGTGGGGGGAAAAGACTAAAGCAGGTCTGTTAATTAGCTAATTTTCTTCTTCTCAGCGAATACTGATATATTTCCAAATGATCCAGTAAGTTGATTGGCATATAATTTATTTGATTAATTTGTTCAACTTACTGACAACCCTACACTAAATCTTGAAAGTCTAGTCATTTATTTCTTTAATCAGATGCATTGGCGAAGGAGAAACACCAGCCAAGCGCTGTGGAACATCTGTTGAGTTAGTCTGCTTTGCACCAGACAAGGGAAGCTGTCATGATGAGTTTGCAGTGATGGGAAAGAAGATGAACAGCAGGTGTGGGAAACTGGAAATTCAAATTAAAGATGACACCAAGCACATATCGTGTCTCTGGTTGGGAGACGGAACCCAGAGTGGAGCCTAAACGTGTTGTCCATCTCATTCTCTTATGCAATTTTGCTCCTCAAGTAACCGGACCAAAGCAAACCATAAATGAGTTTGCACATCTCAACAGTAGCAATCAATTCAAAATGTATTTCTGAAATCTGTCAAGAGTAACTGCATGCTTCATTTGGTTTCTGCACTTCCCGTTTTGTCCATGTGATGTGTCTCTGTTCTACATTGTTTCCAGTGATGCTGACACAGATGTTTTATCGCTGTAGAGGGAAAATCTGCCAGGGGAAACTATTGCCTCAGTCTAAATTTGTCTTTTGCAATTGGAAAATTAATATTTCATCTGGCCTGTAAGTGTATTGCCCCATTTGCAAAATGATTTGAAACACTAAGCAGAGTCCCAGTAAATTTCCTCACAAACACTATTCATTTTTGACTCATCTGCTTAGTGGTAGCATTACATTGAGCATACAATGAAAGTTTATATAGCAAAATAAAGGAAAATTTTTTGCATCAAATTGATGCTTATTTTTACTATGCTTGACCCATGTTATATATTAATGTATTCTGCATAATGTAAACCCAGAAATACCCAGAAGACGCCTATTTTTCTGCATTAAAGATGTCAGAAATTGTTGAGCGCCAGTTTGTACTGGGCCAATTTGACATTTATTTTTGTATATTTATTTGTATTTATTAATTATTGGATCCTGATACAGCTATAAAAAAAATCTAAATAAATTAACCACTCACTGGGACACATTTGGCCTGGGGCTGTCTTTGCACTTTGAATGACCATTCAGTGTTAATTCGTCAAAGTACTATTTCAGTCCCAAAAAAACAGGATGCAACTCAGATTAAAAATAATAATTATTATATATATATTACATCTTTCATGCAAATGTGGTCAATAGCGAATGGTGCAGAACTGATATCAAGCTTGAAGAAGAGGACCCAAGATGAAAATGAAAGCCACTCAGTTTAGAAACATTCTGGCACTTTTCTCTTACATAAGGCGTTGTGGCAGGGGGGGGGGGGGGGGGGGACGTGGTTTAGCGAAGTCTGCAGTGGGAGATAGAATCAGGAGACGAGCGGTAAGTGAGTGGTTTGGGCAAAAACTATCAACACCTGTCTTTTGATTCAGTAATTGGCGCAGAGAGAGTATAAAACGCCAGGAGAGACAAAAGCAGTCAAGAGAGAGACGGACTGCTGATGCGAACCGGAAACGGAACCGGAACGAGTAACCCGGAAGTGTTGTGCGATCGTGTCTGTGTTGATGTCAGAGTAAAAGTCACCATTGGTGTTTATAAAGTTTGAGTTTGAATTTGAGTTAATAAATTTGTCTGCAGTCCAGCCGGCCCCTTTGTCCTCTTCCTTTCCTCTCACGAACTTACTACACTGGTGCCGAAACCCGGGAAAGGAAGAAGGAGTGCCGCCGCTATGCAGTCCCTCCTCTAAGCCATTTGTGGACGTTATTTCATCCCTCGCGGCCCTACATCAGGAGCAACACCAGGCCCTGCTGGACTTGAGAACGGATCAGGAGCGGCGATTCCACGCCATCCTTCAAGCCCAGCAGGAGGACCGCGAGAGGTTCCGGAGCTGGATCGACCGGGAGTTCGCACCGAGGCCACGGGACCACCCGCGGTTCCCGCTCACTTACCCCTCCACAAGATGGGACCACAAGACGACCCAGAAGTATTCCTAGAACTGTTTGAAAAATCAGCAGAACCGTGCAGCTGGCCCCGCGACCAATGGCCAGTCCGTCTGATCCCCCTGCTCTCGGGCGAGTCCCAGGTGGCCACACAACAGCTACCGGTGGCGAACCTCCTAGTCTTCGACGACCTAAACAGGGCCATCATTCAGCGGGTCGGCCGGACCCCAGAGCAGCATCGCCAGCGCTTCCGTTCCCTGGACCTGGGGGAATCCGGTAGGCCCTTTGCAATGGCCCAGCAGCTCCGGCACTCCTGCCGCAAGTGGCTACTGTCCGAGGGGAGTGACGTGGAACACATCATCGACCTCGTGGTGCTGGAGCAATTCATCGCTCGGCTACTGAAGAAAACAGCCGAGTGGGTCCAGTGCCACCGTTCCATGTCACTGGACTCGGCCATCCATCTAGCAGAGGACCACATGGTGGCGTGCCCAGGGGTTGGTGAACCCTTAACATCTCTCTCTCCCTCTCTCTCCTCCCCTTCTCTCTCTCGACCTGTCCCTCTCCCTAGGTCCCATCCACCCGGCCCTCCTCGTGTCCAAAGGGCATTACGCGAATCCAAGGGCCCCGCCCTGATGGCCGCCGGAGGGGACAGAGCTTCTGTTTCTCCGCTCTCTCCATGCCAATTCTCCAATCCACTCCCTGCCACTGGGGCGGCGGGGAGGTCTGGGCTGGCCTGTTGGCGTTGCGGGGACCCGGAGCATTTCGTGGACAGGAGTCCAGTGATGGAGGTGGGGACGATGATCCGGGTCCCGGATGTCCCACAGGCCACCCCCGGTCAGGCTGGCGAGTACCAAATACCTGTGAGTATCAAGGGGGGTACATATCCGGCCTTGGTGGATTCAGGATGTAACCTAACCTCAATCCATCAAAGCCTGTTTCAACCGGGGGCATTGGATACAAGCCGCATGGTTAAGGTGCGGTGCATACATGGGGATGTGGTGGAGTATCCGGTGGTCCCAATTGTTATTCAATTCCAGGGACAAAAGCATAGTGTGGAGGTGGCGGTTAGTCCCCACCTCCGGCATCCGATAATTTTGGGAACGAATTGGCCCGCGTTTACGGTTTTATTGGGGTCGTTATGTGCGGATGCCTCTTGGGGAAATAAGGCACGGAAGGAGACCGCGCGGGTGCAGGTGTGAGAAACTGAGCCAGGACCGCTGGGTTCTGCTTCAGAGGAACCGAGTGAAATCGGAAGACTTATTCTCTTGGAGCGTGATGACTTTCCTCTGGAGCAGTCTCAGGATGAGACATTAAAACATGCGTTTCAACAGGTCCGCTCTATCGATGGCCAGCCTCTCCAACCTGCCCACCCGCTCACCTATCCGTATTTTGTCATTTTAAGAGATCGGTTGTATCGAGTGACCCAAGACGCTCGGACAAAAGTGAATACAACCCAGTTGTTGATTCCGAAGAGCCGCAGGGAAATGCTTTTCAAATGTGGCTCATTCTGATCCTATGGCGGGCCATTTGGGACAGGCAGCAACACTGAATCGCCTCATGACCCATTTCTTTTGGCCGGGCATTCACGACAACGTGCGCAGGTGGTGCGCGTCTTGTCCGGAATGTCAGTTGGTGAACCCACCGGCCGCCCCAAAAGGGCCCTTGCGCCCTCTTCCCTTAATGCAGGTCCCCTTCAAGAGAATTGGTATGGACCTCATCGGGCCATTAGAGCGATCTGCGTGGGGACATCGCTTTGCATTAGTCATAGTTGACTATGCAACACGATATCCTGAAGCAGTGGCCCTCCGCAACATTTCCGCAAAGAGTGTTGCGGATGCCCTGTTTCGTCTTATCTCCCGGGTGGGGGTTCCAAAGAGATCCTCACCGATCAGGGCACGGCGTTTATGTCATGTACGCTACGCGAACTGTACGGATTATTGGGCATTAAATCGATTCGAACTAGCGTCTATCACCCACAGACCGATGGCCTGGTTGAACAGTTTAATCGCACACTTAAATCCATGATCCGTAAATTCGTTCAAGAAGACACCAAGAATTGGGATAGGTGGCTAGAGCCCTTGTTATTCGCTGTGCGAGAGGTCCCACAAGCCTCCACGGGGTTTTCCCCCTTTGAGCTTCTCTATGGATGCCAGCCCCGAGGGGTGCTGGATGTACTGAGAGAAACTTGGGAGGAGGGGCCATCTCTGGACAAAAACGAAATTCAGTATGTGCTGGACTTGAGAACAAACTCCACACGTTGGGGCGGCTATCAATGGAGAATTTGTTACAAGCCCAGGACCGCCAGCGCCAGCTGTATAACAGGGGAACTAGTTACGCAAATTTGCACCGGGAGAGAAAGTACTTGTATTACTCCCAACGTCGAGCTCTAAATCAATGGCTAAGTGGCAGGGACCCTTTGAGGTCGCACGACAAGTCGGAGATCTTGATTATGAGGTAATACGGTCCAATAGGAACGGGGCCTGTCAGATCTATCACCTCAACCTCCTAAAAAAATGGAATGAGGCAGAATCAGTGATGTTGGCAATGGTGATTGGTGGGGAGGATGATCTCGGACCAGAGGTGAATGTCAAACCACAATCCCTCGCCCTGGCCCCAGGGGGAGATCACCTCTCGCTGTCCCAACTCACTGATTTAATGAAATTACATGCAGAGTTTGCCGACGTCTTCTCGCCCCTACCGGGCCGTACTAACCTGATTCAGCACCATATCGAGACCGAGCCGGGCGTGATAGTTCACAGCCGGCCGTATTGCTTACCTGAGCACAAGAAAAAGGTAGTTCAGGCTGAATTAGGCGCAATGCTTGACATGGGGGTAATAGAAGAATCCAATAGTAACTGGGCGAGCCCGATAGTTTTAGTTCCGAAAACGGACGGCTCAGTCCGGTTCTGTGTGGATTACCGCAAGGTGAATGCTGTGTCGAAATTCGACGCGTATCCAATGCCACGGGTTGACGAGTGGCTTGATCAGCTAGGCACGGCTCGTTTTTATTCGACATTGGACTTAACAAAGGGTTATTGGCAGATCCCCTTGTCTCCATTATCCAAAGAAAAGACAGCATTTACAACGCCGTTTGGATTACACCAGTTTGTTACCCTTCCATTTGGGTTGTTCGGGGCACTGGCTACCTTTCAGCGCCTCATGGATAAGATTCTGTGGCCCCATGCTGCATATGCAGCTGCCTACCTGGATGATATCATTATATTTAGTAATGATTGGCAGCGGCATATGCAGCATCTGAGGGCTGTCCTGAGATCGCTGAGGGGGGCGGGACTCACGGCCAACCCAAAGAAGTGTGCGATTGGGCGTGTGGAAGTAAGGTATCTGGGCTTCCACTTGGGGCATGGACAGGTGCACTATTGGTGTTTATAAAGTTTGAGTTTGAATTTGAGTTAATAAATTCATCAGCAGTCCAGCCGACCCCTTTGTCCTCTTCCTTTGCTCTCACGAACTTACTATAGGCGTCATCTATAATTTATCGACCCAGATCTCTAAAAACACTCCCCTCAAGTTACATGAGTATTGGTATATTTGGTATATTATAACGGTGTTTATATATATATATATATATATATATGGTATATTATATTGGTATATTTTTTGTTATATTTGGTATATTTACACATATATACATATATATTTATTCGAGGCATTTTCTCTCTAGATCCAACCTCCTGTCACAGACAAATTGTCAGGCACCATTGATGAATGCATAAAAATCTAAAAAATTAGTTACTTTTCTTGTGTACAAATAGAGGGTGTCAGCTCATTAGTGATGATTTTTTTCAGTCTGTGGCTTCTGTAGGCTGTGGTTTGAACTTGTATGTGCAGAGGTGCTATTTGGCTAACACATGGCAGGTCTTCCCTCTTATGACAATTAATCCTCTTTACAGCCAGACTAATGAAATGATACCCCCGGGAGATGCCTGCACGTTAGTGCTAATGGGTTTGCATATCATTCCTGTGCAAAAAAACACCTCCCTAAATGCTAAACACATAATTTGTTGATAAATTATTGCATGTAGTCTGCCATCTTGGATATATACCTACATTCTTGTTTGAACTCTTAGTGAGGTCTCAAATGAATTCTCAAATGGTTCGCTAGACAAGACCTCTTTTATGATTTCCACATCGTGACACATGCTGATTCATTAGTTCTGTAAGTTAATTCAATGAAGGATTAGACTGATTTAAATCATGTCTTCTGGATGGTTCATTAAAAGAACCGACTCGTTATACTTGATTGTGAATCAGACTACACAGATCATGCTGTATTATTCTTTACATGTTTAGTCTTTGAGTTAAATGCATTTTTTTTTTTTTGCAATTATTGCAGGTTTTGTTTGATTATGAAGTCATGAATTTCATTAAGGCAGGCAACAGTCTTAGCTATTTCAGTTGATCTGCTTGTAGATTCATTAGCCGCGTTTAACTTTAATTTAACTTATGTGCAAAATTAGAAATATTGCACCAAACATTTTGAACAAGCAGTTTCCATCCAACGAGTCAAAGAGAACAAAATCATCACTTCCTGATAAACTGCCACTAAACATCACTAAAAAAAGTAGGAAAAACTACTGAATATTATAATTTTCCTTTATAATAACTTGCACATCAGGACTAGCAGACAAAACACAATGGATGTGGTCATTACTTTCGGAGGTGTATGCTGCTGTTTGGGAATGCAGTTTTTTCATAGTTCTGGGAGGAAATTATACAGAAATACTTTGATGACAGACTTTGCTCAGGCATTTCCAAATGACCATATAACAACATTTCAGATGCTGTGGAAAGAGATTGGCCCACTGGTTAGTCAGGATTTACTGTCCCAAGTCACGTGACTTTTTTGATGCGCTTGGAGGAATTTATTAACAAAATTCATTTCCATTTACCATTATTCACATTAACCCCTTATTGCACATATCAAAATCTACCTCAAGCGAGTGTAAAAACGTTTTTGCGAATTAAGGCATTTTTATTTGAAATTCAGCATTTCCATCACTTGATTCTGACTTGAAAATGCGCATAAAAGCAGGGTGATGGAAACCCAGCTACTGAATCCATGTTTGCTCATAGTGTTTCATAGATATCTATATAGCCTTTGTTTGCTTGTAATTTTCTATTTCAAATATGAAAGTTATTTTCCAGTTATGAGTTTTTTAACTTCCAAGCCATAGTATCTTCCTATTTGCAAGCAAATCATTATTTGAGTGGGTTATTCCCAATGAAACCATTCTCTGAATGATTCATTAGCAAATCCGTCTCAACTTGAATTGAAACATTCCTATCCAATGATCACAAATGCCTGGAAAATCATTGGTCAGAAATGTGAGAACCCTGAATTAATCATGCCATAACTGAGATCTGGTTTTCAGATGTGTCTCATCCAGCTAATACTGATATCTGAATTTTTGTCTCTATCAAAACACATGTTGGGGTTAAATAACATCTCTGCCTTCCGGTAATTTCCTAATTCTGATGGCACTTATTTATTATCTTTTGTTCTTTTCCCCTCCATTTTTATTTATTAGCTCAGTGCTTTTGTTCTTTCGTGTAATGTCTGCATTTCATTTTATTTTAATTCATACGTGGCCATTAAAGGTAATGGTGCCATTTCTAATTTCAGGCTGTCCTGTGATTATTCTTGAGTGGAGGGATTTTTGAGAAGTGATGAGGGAGAGAGTCCATTGAGGGTTCTCTCAACTGACTGCAAATTTTAATCAGTCCAATTATTCTGCTTACATAAAGCTCTAAACTATGCTAATGCTATTGTAGTGCTTGTATTGCCCATTATCAACTGGCTACAAAAGGATGGGTGGTCAAACTAGAGGAGGAACAGCCTCTAATATCTGTTTTAGAATTTAAAAGTATGTTGATAGACATGACATGATTGATAAGTCGTGTCCTCAGGTCAGCAGCGTGTGACATCAGTTAACAATTGCAATTCAAGAGTCAAGAGAGGAGGGGTTTTTGAGTTGTTTTCCAGTCCAACTAATCCTCTTAGTTTTCTGAACTAGGTGGAGAAAAAACAAAGCTATATCAGAAAACAGAAGTGGCAAGCAATTATATTTATGCACACTACTTCCGTTTACTTTAAGACTTTAGGTCTTTCTTCAACTTTTAGAATAAGTTTAGAATAAACACAAACCATTTCACATTTAAAGTGTGAAAATGAAAACCTACTGTTGTATCCACTACTGTTTTACTCTTAATTTTTTTTTAAATGTTAGAGTACTTGTTTACCAAGCAAACAAGGTCAGTGAAGAGCATTTATATCTCTCAGGATATTTTTATTGTGGTATTTCCAATCAAGCTGTAATTTTGATATGACATTAGCTTTAACAACACTTAAAAATGAACCTTTCCCATAGAAGAACCATTTTAGGTTCTCAAAAACCAGCTGTTAGTGCAGTTCTTATAAGAACCTTTTTTTTTGCCGTCTTAGTGTGATTTTAATAATCTGAAGAATATTTCCCCCTATAAAAAACCTTTAGTGCAATGGAAAGTTTGCATAGATGTTAAAGGTTCATAAAACCATAGGAGCCCATAAAAGTTTTATTTCTAAGAGTGAAGAGTCAAACTTCTGATTCCAAAAATGATTAAAATGTCATTTCCACCATATGCTCTCAAACACGAAACATAATTTTGATGCAGTGGCAATTACATTTATTGATACAGGGAAACAAATGACAGAATTTTTCTATGCATTTTATGAACCTACTTTGCTAAATGTTGTTGGTAGATAAATCAAACCGGTGAAGAGTATGAAATGTAATGTCCATTTTAAGAGAGTCTGCAGGGCCAAGAAGGCCATAGTTGAAGAAACACTTTTACATGGACAGTCAATAGCACTGAACGTCTTGTTTCAATAACATTCAAATGCATTGAACATCACAAGAACATACTCACACTCTAAAAAATGCTGGGTTAAATATGAACAAACCCAGCGATTGGGTACCCAACCGCTGAGTCAAAAAAACAACCCAATTGCTGAGTTTGTCCATAATTTACCCAGTGCTGGTTTGTATTTAACCCAGCATTATATCAGTGACGATCAGCAAGTGGCAGATTATGTAAATGCTTGTGAGTGGCGTTGTGTGATTATTATGCGTGGGCTTTTCACCTCGTTCCTCTGGCTCATTGAGGTCCACTCAGCAGCCTCATCAATCTGTTCCCAGACAACCCTTTCCACCCTTACTCCTGGGGCTCACAAGGGCTTTCTTGGACATTTGAATCATTAAGCCTGGCTTTCTTCTACCCTGCTGTCATGAGTCATTTCTCCTCTTCAGCTTATGTGAGTTTGCACTGACATGGAAGGGGGTTTAAGAGGGAGACTTGTTTTTAACGGCAAACAAGGACCATCCACTCTGTAGAACAATTGGTAGACTGGGACAATAGAAGAAACCTTTATTCAGAACATCCAGAGGATCAACCAGTTGTCTACATCCAATTGAGATTTTTTTAAATATGCAAGGCCTTGTTGGGGCAAACTGTGTTTATAGTAAAGTTAATAGACAGAAAATGTCAAATATTAACTCGGAAATGTTTTGTTGTTTTATAAATATTCTTGAAAGCAAAAGAAAAAAGAAGAAGAATGATTAAAGAGGTTTTTTTTTCTTCAAATTTACATAAATAAAAGATGAAGTAAGCCATTTACTCTAGATACAACACTAGAGATCGTAAATTATGTGGTCTTTATCCCTCTGTCTTTAACTCATGAATACTTCTTTTATTTTATTACAAAACAATTAAACTTTCTGGTGACGTTGATGTACATTTGGTGATGCAGGTTCGATGTTGTGAAAATATGTATTTGTTATGTTTAAAAATGACAGAGCCCTGCATATGATATTCAAGAAAAAAGAAATAAATCATGTGCAACTTAAAGCTGTATTGTGAAAAATGCTATACAAATAAACTTGGATTTGAACCCGAATGAACTTATATATTTAAAATGTATATAAATTGAAATTGAACACCAGTTTTTTACAGTATATACATATATTAACTGGTGTTCACTTCCAGATTTTAAAGCGTGTTATTTTCCACATGTTGGTGAGATCTACTGTATCTATACTATATTATTATTTTATGAAGAATCTGAAGTATCTCCTTAAATAAAACATATATATATATATTGCCCTATTTTGTACCCTGTTTCCAGAAAGTTTCAAACATATAATCCACTATGGAGCTCATAGAGCACAGTTGAATGAAACATGTATGAAAGAGTAAGGAAGTGTGTGATGGCATCTAAAGGCCCTGTGCTGAAGATCCAAAATCTTCCAAGCGCACAGCAGGCCTGCTGATTCCCAGCCCAGCGGGAGGCAAACTGAAGCCAAGGCATTGTTCATGAACCAGCAAGCATCATGTGGCCCTTCTTCCCAAGAGCTCGTCTCCAGCTGAGGGAAAAGACTGCTGCTACTTAGCATAATTCTTTGCTTTGCGGTAGAATGTGGGGGAGGTTTGAGTCTACTGTTGAGGAGTGTTCTTGTTTTATCCACCAAATTATAGGTGGACAATCGCTGTCAGTGTGCATTCAGTTCATGTCACACTCTGTGAACGAGGCTGACTGTTTACACAGGGTTGGGTGGTGTAAAGGGTCTACAGCAAAAGAACAACATTAATCATCCCCCCACAAATTTGACTTTAAACTTTTCACACTGAGCACATTTTGAACGTTCTTCTAGCTCTTCAAAGGTGTGTGTGTACCAGAAAGAAAGTGATTTTGTGTGAATACAAAACATTGTTTTAGCAGCCTAACACAACACTGGTCTTAGAAAAAAATACTATTTCTACTTCAAATTTTCACATTTAGTTACTACTTAAATAATAAATAATTATTTGTGTAATTTACTAGCAATGTCTTTTTCTTTTTTTTCTTTTTTTTAATCTGAGTGTAGGAAATATTGAACTATTACAACTGCTTGTAATATTGAATGACAGAATAATTTTAATTAGGGTTTAATTAGATTGTTTATTTAAAGAAGTTACTCACAGCACTTAATTAGGGGCATCCTGGATGTCAACAACTAAATGTTTATTTTTCTTTACTGAAATGTATGATTATTTGGCTAACTGCATTGACTTATTGCATATAAGCCCCACACAATTTTAGTTGTGAGCTGCTGATCTAGAAAATTGCACCAAGTGATGCCGAAAGTACAATTACCTTTTTATTCCAATACATTTGAGAAATTTGTTAACAGATTTTTAAAAACAGAATCAGTTCAAATCTCATCATAGACAAGACTGTGTTAGTTGTATTAGATTCACACATTTTGCATTTGCCAAATTTTATTCAGAATTTTATCAAAGATAAAGATTAAAAAAATAGAACATTTTCATTTCACTCTCAAGGTTTAAGGATTTAGATGTGACGATTTAGTCGTTAAAATGACCCAAGGAAACTAGAAATCAGAAATAGCAATGTGACCAAAAAGAACTGGATGCAAATAAAATCACTTAAAGGAGGATATACTCAGGTGGCGCCTCAAACAGGTAGCATTACAAAGACCTTAGAGCAGAGCGCACAAATAAGAGCAGAGCCCAGTGTGCTCTTACCCAGATATGCCTCAATACACAGCATTAACAAGTAGGGTGGGTCTTCATAAATGGGACGGCTGTAATATTTAACAACTTGCAGGTGTGGGACCAAATGGGTCTGTTTGTAGACTGTAGTGCAGCTTTACCCCTCTGGCTTTAGTTTACATCAAAGTTGCTTGTTCTCATTTGGGCCTTTTCCACATTAACTACATATACAGCCTCTTCTTACCATCCACAAACACTCCAGCAACTGTGCTGCTAGTCTTTTATTGTCTCTTTCCTGTGTTTAGATGGCCTTTTATTTGCCTGTTAAAACAAATGAAGTAGGATTTTGTCCATTAGGACATTTCATGCCATGCAAAAAACAAAAAAAAAACAAAAAACAAAAAAACAAACACCTAAAGCATATCACAATGATTTTTCTTTGTTTGTTTTGAGTGAGTAATGTCGGGTATAGTTATCATATCTAACAACTTGCAACACATTATCCAATTCTGAATGTTTCTTCTGATGTTGGTCCAGTGTGAATAGTAATCAGATTTAACAAAAATGTGATCAGTATTACGTTTTACTGTATTCTTTACGGTAACCAGCTTGAACAAACACTGAAGATACACAACCATTCAAAAATTGACCAAATATAGTAGTAAGCAATTTAAATAACTCCTTACCATTTTAAAATATTTTAAATTTGTTATTTTCAATAATCCCGTCACATGATCCTTCAGAAATCATTATAATATGCTGATTTGATGCTCAAAAAACTTTATTATTATTATCAGTGTTGAAAGCAGTTGTGCTGCTTTATATTTTTGTGAAAACTGTGGTGCACTTTTTCAAGGATCTTTGATGAAAGATCAAAAGAACAGCATTTATTGGATGTATTTGTTTTTGTAACATTTCACTTCACTGTCCAATTTGATCATCTTTAATAATGCATCAATGGGAAAAGGTGTCTGTATGCGTTTTAACCATAACCGTTTAAAGGAATAGTTCAGCCTAAAATTAAAATTTTTTATCTAAATCTAAGTACAATTAGACAGCCACATTAGGCTTGATATCCAAATTTTCGATAATAAACAGCTTACATTTATTTTTGTTTATCACGCAAAACTGTCATACTACTTCAGAAGACCTGAAATAGTGAGCATATATTATGGTATATACTAGAATAAAGACTACTTTCAACTGTTTATCTTATTTTTCTGAAGTTTGACAGCATCATTGCCCCTTTTGCTTTCATTGGAAATCAATGGCTAGAAAATTTCTCCTTTTGGTTTTACAATGACTAAAGGATGGCACATTTTACATTTTCAGGTGAGCTGTGCCTTTAAGTACTCTAAATAAAGTTTACACCCTAAGAAATAAATGGGTTGTCATTGTGCACTTCTGTTTTAAGTCAACTTTCACATCAGCCAGCACAACGCAATCTTGTAAGTAGGTTTGTGCCTTTTATGTATTTAATGGCATAACCGCTGTTTCAAAGCAAGCATCATTATCTCTTTCATGCACCATTTTTTTCCCATGTCAGTTAGTTGTGTCAGTTGTTGCCACATGAACAGATATTTGTGTGTTTTATCTACAGACTCTCTCTGACCTGCAGTAATGGATGCTTCTCTGCTCTTGTCAATTAGCCTCCATTTCCACCCTGCATGCTTTTATAGTGCCTCTAATGCATCTTAAACTACAGAAGTGGCTTCCACATCACAAGAACATCACTCCAGGTCAGTGACATCTTCACCCTGCGATTACTGCAGACAGAGAATGAGTTTGAGAGGCAAACTAATAAGACAGCTGTAGATGTGACATTTCCAAAACTTCTTAACACAGGCTTCACCCTCTTCTGCTTCTACATTGTTTATGATCTGATGCCGTATGAAATATATATGATGTGTATTCCGGTTGCTTTAAGTCGGTGAGGTCATGATTGGCATCTACTGACCTTGGAATATAATATTTAAGTAGCAGCTAATGATTGAAATCAGCAGGATTTGTTTGAGGGTAAATAAAGGATCGCAGAAGGCTGAGGGTAAGTAAATGATTTGGGTGAAAGCTGGTGAAGTAATCAGTGTTGCGTGAGGAGAGACCACTTACCTTCTGTTCAACCTGTCAACATGCACAGCGTTTTGAGCAAGGGGGGAGAAAGAAGGGGCTTGTTTTCTAGAGGGAAAACAGAGAGAGAAAGGGAAAGAAATCACAAAAACAGCCCTCAGGGCTTCTTGAAACAACAACAGCGGCATGTGTGGAGAGAGGAGGACCTTGGCAGTCAGTCCAGTCGCATTGAGTTTGTGTATCTGCCAGCATGTCTTTATCCAACCGCTGCTGCAAACAAATGATCATCATTCGATATTTATTGAGTTGTGTGCAGCGTCAGGCCTGACTACTGGACGCATATTGATTTGAGTCCGTACGCACGGCATCTATCTTTCATAAACTGGTTAGTCGGGTGGCATTTAGCCACATTTTGAGTGGTTTGGATTATGTTTTTCCTGTAAGCAGATGCTCTCAAATATGTTAGGGATGACGTACAGTCAGTCGTTATCGCAAAATAAACCCAGACGGGATGGTCAGTTCATTCTAAATGGGTTTATTTTGCAATAATGACTGACTGACTAATTGCAAAGTAATTCAATGCATAGGCATGAAATATTGACGTGAAATAATTACTATTCCGAATTTTTGGGTCAGTAAGAAATGTATTTATTTATTTATTTTTGCTAATTAAATCGTGCACGAATGCATTAAATTGATCAAAAGTGACAGTAAATATTTTTACATTATTGAAAACAAATTACATTTCATATAAATACTATTCTTTTGAAATTTTCTTTGAAAAACCGCGTGGAAGTGTGTCACACTTGCCACAAAAATATCAAGCAGCACAACATTGATAATAATAAGGAATGTTTCTTGAGCAGCAAATCAGCATATTAGAATGATTTCTGGAGGATCATGTGACACTGAAAATCACACAAATAAATTAAATTCTAAAACATATTCAAATAGAAAAATAGTTATTTTAATTTACAATAAAATTTCACAATATTACTATTTTTTATTGTATTTTTGATCAAATACATGCAGTATTGGTGAGCATAAAGTAAAAAAAAAAAATGAGCTAAGTGATTAACACACTTTTGAATGGTTGTGTAGGAAGAGAATGTGATACAAGCATATGCCTATATTTGGAACTGAGAGTGTCAAAAATATTTGACCGCAGAATGCCACAAATAACCAATTAGAATCAATTATTGCAGAAAACTGAAAAAAGTGAAATGCTACAATGCCTTACCTGCTGCAGTGGCACTGGGTGTGCTGTCACAATCTAATTAAAATATGTATTGTTGTTGTAGTAGTGCAATTTTTAGTCTCTATTAGTAATTCTTATTTGTTTCTCGAAGCACATCCGAGATCTGACAGAATGCTGTAGTAATTGCAGCGCTGTTATTTGTTCGTCTCTGTGTGAGAGATGTCGTACTCTTAAACTTACAAAGGGATTTTGTTTGACTCTGATCAGAAGGAAAAGCAACAAAGAGCAAAGCTGCTTTCATCACAGTGAGGAAAACACTCGAGGGAATTTGAAGTCATTGTAAAGTGAGGTCTCATTAACCAGTTCATGGTTTTAACCCTTCACGTTCTTCTCTCACACAAACATGCAAGTTGTTGTCTCTTTAATTCAAAAAAATAATTTTTGTACTCATTATTTTTGGCACGTATATGTAGATATAAACACTATTAGTTTACTTGAGAAGCAGATAATAAGGCTTGTGTGTAGAAAATATCGTGGTAAGTTTATTTTTCTTACCCTATTAGCCCATTGATTTTTTTTAAACAGGCTTAAAACAAGAAAACAACAATTCCAGAAGTCTTGTACTTCCTGAAGGTTTTTTTGTTGTTGTTTTTTTTTTGTGCTTTGCTGAAATGATTTCTGTAAAGTTGTTAATGAACACTCCTTTGCTGTCAATAATGATTGCCTTTGGACTTCTACTGGTTAAGCACAAGAACCAACTTTGACCTTTTGTGTTCATACATCTTTACATTTCCATCTCAGATCTTTAAAAAATGTGTTACACCACACTTAACCACAACCTCCTGTTTCACAATTCTCCACACTTTTTATTATGCGACAGCAGAGTGGTACTGTCAAACTCAGTTGAAAGCCAAATTAGACAAAAACGTCACCTAATGTGAGCTATTTTGTTATTTGTTAAAGAATAGCAAGTGCAGGCACGACAAAACAGTGCTGACAAGAAAATGAAAACCACCCACTGCTGGAGAACTTCAGCTTTAATAAGCCATCTGAAACGAAACATTAGCACAAAATTAGGCCTAAAAAAAAAAAGAAACTGTCCGACTGTTGATGTTAATTATAGGCCTGCAGCATCAAATCATGACTAATATATTTATATCTAATAATTATTCAGTCGAGACTTGTGTAATTCACTTGTATTCCTAATATTTTTTTGCTTCATATCTGTCCATGTTGTCTTTCCTCCCATATGTAAGAGATTTGCACATTAGATTTGCAATTTGTTCAGTTGTGCTATTAGTTTAGTTCAGTTTTGCACACTATAAAATATAAACAATAAAAAACAAGAATGTTTATGCTCTTGCTTTTTTTGATTGGTTATATATGAGGAAAATGGTCTTTCTAATAAATGTAATAAATAGACAGGTTTTTGTTAGCATATTTAAAAAAATTTCCTCAAATCATCCCACCGGCCAGTTTGGACTCCTGCACAGGATGCATGCGGCTCAAGGGTCATGACTTTGACACCACTAAAGCAGAACAATGCCAAGTGAGTAATCATTTCAGTATCACTCTCTTATGCATGACCTTAATTTTTGTTTCTATATTTTGCTCCTGAAAGACTCATTGCCTGTTTTGCAATAACACTGTCAATTCGACCTCCAGACTGAAAAAAAAAAAAAAATAAATAAATAAAAAAAAAAAATATATATATATATATATATATATATATATATATATATTAGTATTTTTGTCCTGTTTTGCAGTACAAATACCTAAAATGTTTTTAAATCAAGATACATTTAATAGAGAAGCAAACTGACATAAAATATTAAGTCTTGTTTTCTGTATATATATACAAAATTAAGTTACTAAGTTCATTTTTAAAACAATTAAGTTTAAAGTTATGTTTGAAATTAAGTTTACGCTTAAGACAAAGAAAAGCATCTGCCAATGGATTTAGAAAAGATAAACTTAATTCTAAGGCAAAATAGGATTGCTTTTATTATGACATAGTTTTAAGTAAAAGCTAATTTAATTTTGATTTTTTTTTTCAGAAATCGAGCATAACCAATGTTGTTTTCATTCTCAAGTAAATGTATCTCTATTAAAAAAAATGTTTAGGTATTTATATTAGAAAACCAGACAAGAATACTGAGCATGATAGTCATGTCTTGCATTCCAGTCAGGGTTTGTGTCCTGGAGCGGGACTTTCCTCTGCTGCTGGTGCAGATGTGCTGTGACACTGTTCCTGGCCAGCCAAGAATGACATCATCCACTTGAGCCAACTGTACGGATTCAAGCCAACCCAGAGAGGTTTATTTATAGACGTCAGCAGCCCCTGCTCAGGCTGCACCACCACATGTTTACCACTGAGCCAAGTTTCTTATCATTCTCCCAGGCCCTACTGTAAGCATACACGCTCCCTCAACAATGTCCCCTGGGGCTGAAGAATACTGTACGCCAAGGAGAGGACGACACGTTTGACCTCACTGGTCCCACTGCATACACACACTGGAGGACACTGGAAACATGTTTGGGCTTGTTACACACACACAGTTTACTGACACAGCTGTAAGGTGTTGTCACACCTGCACATATACAAAACACACACATACTGTATATGCAAACATGTATAAAAGGATCTGTAAAAAATCTGCTGAGCCCAGATTATGTGATGTGCATAATGAACTGACTTTATATTTGATACATAAATTATGTTGATACTTAAAAAAAAAAAAATAATAATAATAGTTTATTTACATTCACATTTAAAAAATAATTTTACATTTAAAATTTAGAAATATTCTATAAAATATATTTAATATGATTTTTTTTTTAATATATTTAATATATTATTTTTATTTAAAATACACCATATTTGTGGTATATGCAAATATTTGTAAATAATCTAAAAAATATATTTTAATAAATGTTGTTTTTATGAAAATATGCTTTAATAAAAAAAATATTTAATTTCTAATTAAAATTTTGAATTTTATTATTTTTATTTCAATTTTATTTATATAATGTGTTTATTGATTGATTTTTAGTGTTTACTGCATTGAGTATATTTATAATCAACATTCTTTCATTTTTTCACTGAGCTTGTCGCATTGCATTTTGGGATTGCCTTCTCTTGAAATTTAGAATTTTACCAAAGAATGTATTATGCTGCCTACATTTGACCTGTTTCAAGCATGCTTGTAATGTCTATAAAGGTTGCCTATATAGACAGCTCTCTTTTGAAACGATGCCAGGTACACTCTCTTTCTGTATCAAACATACTCATAAGTGCTCAAAATCTCATGCAAAGAGCTTCACTCTTATGCAGTCTCATAAAACCTATTGCATTGCATTGCTTCACCAACCAAAACTGCCATCACATCAGCGATGGTCACCACAAACGGCGGTTTCATGCAATCCAGTGCTGTGTTTAAGTAAAACCACATTATGACAATTAAAGGCGGAGAGTGGAGAGTGGATTCTGGGAATCTGCAAACCATAAGTCATCTATTTAATGCCTCTGATCAAAGTGAGTACGAATGACCTGAATGGTCCGTGTCAGCTTTAAAAGCCTAATTATTTCAGCCAACACTGCGCAAATGTGGCTTTGCAGTAAGTCAAGGGTTGCACTCTGCCTTTGGCCCCAAATAGGTCATAATTTAGCACCTTGAAGACACCTGGGACTGTTCGGATACAAGCAAGTGACCACCTCTGTTATCAAATAGCAGTCAAAAGTTTGATTCCATTAGTGCACTTTAACGTCTGTTCACGAACATGTTCTTGAGAATAAACTGCACTAATGAAGTTCATATGAGGCTGGAGGAGTGTGACCCGTCTGTTCATAAAACATTTAATAACCTTCAATATTTCTTGTCTATTAAAGGCATTAGCTAAAGAAGAGATCAAAGTGATGGAGGTGGGCCCGCAGAGCGATCGAGACTCAGGTGACACTCTTAAACGGCTTAGAGGAAGTGAGTGATGTGCTTTTTAGATGGGGCGGCATTCCTCAATAAGTGTGTCTTGATAAAATGAGGCAGTGTGTGAGATCTCAAGCATTCACACACACACATGCAGGCATCAGGGTTCAGGTCAGTCTCTGTTCTGGCTTCTTTACCTTGAGATATTTTGTTTGCACGTGGGAGTGAAGCCTGAAGTCATCCGGCTTGGGCAGAAAGCGATCTGAACATCTCTTCGCCGCTTTAGTCGTGCTTTAAAGTACTTATGTGTGAATGTGTAGTGCTGTTTCACTGATCTGAGGTCATTTTCGGTTGTCTGTTGTCTGTAAGATGTACATCTTTTGAAGGAGTTCAGACTGGAGGTGGGTGATGTTCTTACAAAACTTCTGTACATTTTCTGTGCCTTCCAAAGTTTGACCAAAGAGAGGAGAAAAATCATGCCTTCTTGAAAAGTACAGAAAAAACTTTTCAAGTCAACGTGAAATCAAAATGGATCATGTTTATTTATTACATGTTCCTGGTCCAAATATGACTGATTCATGGTGCATTTTATTTCAAATAGTATCAAAATGCAGTAACTTGCTCTGGTAAGATTTCCCTTCAATGCTGATAAATCATAAAACTCTTGCATTTCAACTTCTTCCCTGTAAACAACAGATTCCATTCTAGTACGTTTCACACACTTTTCACATCACTTGTCTCGCTGAATTTCTTTCAGAAATATGCCAAACTATAGCTGTTGAACACTGTTTTGTGTCTTTGAGCACTGATTATAATGAAGTTGCATCTTAATAATTGATGTCATTTGAAACTTTTGCAGTATTCCACTGTTCAACCAAATTTTATGTTTTTTTTTTTTTTTAATACATCAGTGTTATGGGTGATGGCTAACATTAAGCAGCACAACTGGTTTTTCAACATTGATAATATGAAATGTTTCTTGAGCAGCAAATTGGCATATTAGAATGAAATCTGAAGGATCATGTGACACTGAAAACTGGAGTTATGATGCTGAAAAATCAGATTTGCATCAAAGGCATAAATTACATTTTGCAATATATTCACAGAAAAAAAAGTTATTTCAAATAACAATAATATTTCATAGTATTCTTTATCAAATAAATGCAGCCTTAGTGAGTATAAGAGACTTTTTTCAAAAACAGTACAAAAAAAAATGCACTGACCCAGACTTTTAAAAAGTAATGTAGACTGTATTGAAATCAGTGGATAGTCTTTGATATTGCTGAACATAATAATAGTCTATAATTGAACAATTGTCTTGCAAGCAGTGTACTTAAGAGATTATCTGGTGTACAGTCTTTGTCATTATACCTTTAAACCTTTCTTTTAAAGTCTGATTTGTTTCCATTTCAATTCACTATATTTGTGTGACACACAGTCCCAAAGTAGCTTAACAGAAAATAAAAAAATACATAAGATAAAAGCAAAAGGAAAAAACAGTGTAATGTCATAACTAAAACTCAGACAAAGCATTGCACCCAAAATTGGCAAGGTTTTAAAAGCAATCTTGCTCTGTGAAACACAAACATTATTCTTTCCAGCCTTGATACACAATACACATTTCATATGACCAGGGTGTTGCCCTCCGGTGAATGCCTAGCTCAACAATAAGCTGTTAAATTTAGTGCATTAAAAGTCACTGGGAATGTGCCAAGTCATCATGTGCATTCCTGCCACCAGCTGCTTCTTTAGGCCCAACAAGGTGCCAGAAAGAGAAAGAGAGAGAGAGAGAGAGAGAGAGAGAGAGAGAGAGAGAGAGAGAGAGAGAGAGAGAGAGAGTGTGTATGTGTGTGTGTGTGTGTGTGTGTGTGTGTGTGTGTGTGTGTGTGTATGGACAAGAAATGTGCATCAACCAGACAGATGGGCAAACAGAAGTCATGTCTTGTGGTGACGTTTGAATCCCTTTGAAAGCCAATAGAAATACTGCTATTTCCATTTTTATAGAGAGGCAAACTCTGAATAGATTATTCTGACTTTTAATCTGGTTGAAAATCAGATCTGATGAGACATGTGACTCTGAAATGGCATTGGACTTTCTCTAGTCTGTCACACCTATTGATTTTTTTTTAAAGTAAAACAGTTCTATTCCAATTGGAACAGGGGAATGTAGACTTAAGTGGGTCAGAATCTCATCTGCATCCCAGGCGCTGTGATTCCTGGTTAGGTATCAGAAAAAACATGCCCTGCTGAATGAATTGCCACTTTACCCATCCCTAGTGAGACTTTAAGTCCAAGTGCCTCCATTGCGATGGAGGCTTTTCCCTGTATATTTGATTGGAGGGAATGTTGATGTAGCAAGACTTCTGTTGTTTCCCTCACCCTTTAGAGCGGAGGAATCATCCTTAACCAGTTCAGACCAGCAAACCATCTCACTCGAGTGTTTCTCTGTGATTGTTGTAAGTTATTTGTCTCTGCCCAAAAGTCACTGCAGTGTAAATGAATATGCGCGCGTGGAGGCCCGTTGCTAGCTCAGCTATGCAGCCACCTGCCCTCTTAATCATGTCTGGGCATGTTGCACGCCGACTCACTCCGAACGCTGCTGATCTTGGATCAGTTTCCCATTCTTCAGATTGTGCTCGTTATTAATACATGAGTATTTATGAAATTGGACTTGGATCGGTGCAAAAGGGCACACTTGGGAAATATACCAATTGAGCTTGAGAAGCGTTATGACTGAACTCCTTTATAGGATAACATAACATGCCATTGCTCCCTTGTTTTCATACTTGTCTCTCAGTTTTTCTCTCAAGGAAAGTTTTGAAAATATTTTGACACAGAAATTACATTTGTTTATTATATTATATTATATTATATTATATTATATTATATTATATTATATTATATTATATTATATTATATTATATTATATTATATTATATTATATTATATTATATTATATTATATTTCTGTCAAATGATTAATTACGATTAATACCATCCAAAATAAAAAGTTTTGGTTTATATTATAAATGTATACTTCAATTCAATTCAAGTGTATTTGTATAGCGCTTTTTACAATACAAATCGTTACAAAGCAACTTTACAGAAAATTAAAAATAATAATAATACAAGACGTAGTCAGCTAGATGATGAACTATCAATATTATTAATTAATAGTAATTATATGATGCAGTCACACATGTAGCAATAATTGTTAGTTCTGTTTGTTGATTCAAGGTTAGGATCATCTGGGGTCCTCTGAGGGTCAGCATCATCTCTTCTCAGGTGTTCTGGATCCAGACTGGAGCTTGTGTAAATCCTAGTTACCACGGGATGTAAATCCCGTGGCAAAACATAGAAACAAGATAGAGACATCATTAGCATAGCTGCTGATCCAACAAAGTAAAATTAGTTTAACCCAAGCTAAAGAATAAAAATGCAGATGCAACTACACTCACAATTTAAGAGATACATTATTCGAATGCTTGGCGAAAGAGATGCGTTTTTAATCTAGATTTAAACAGAGAGAGTGTGTCTGAACCCCGAACATTATCAGGAAGGCTATTCCAGAGTTTGGGAGCCAAATGTGAAAAAGCTCTACCTCCTTTAGTGGACTTTGCTATCCTAGGAACTACCAAAAGTCCAGCGTTTTGTGACCTTAGGGTGCGTGATGGGTTGTAGCGTGGTAGAAGGCTAGTTAGGTACGCAGGAGCTAAACCATTTAGGGCCTTATAGGTAAGTAATGATAATTTGTAACAGATACGGAACTTAATAGGTAGCCAGTGCAGAGACTGTAAAATTGGGGTAATATGATCATATTTTCTTGACCTGGTAAGGACTCTAGCTGCTGCATTTTGGACTACCTGTAGCTTGTTTATTGACGAAGCAGGACAACCACCTAGAAGTGCATTACAATAGTCCAGTCTAGAGGTCATGAATGCATGAACTAGCTTTTCTGCATCAGAAACAGATAACATGTTTCGTAGCTTGGCAATGTTTCTAAGATGGAAGAATGCAGTTTTTGTAACATTGGAAATATGATTTTCAAAAGACAAATTGCTGTCTAATATAACACCCAGATTTCTGACTGTAGAGGAAGTAACAGTACATCCGTCTAGTTGCAGATTGTAATCTACAAGATTCTGTGTGGTGTTTTTTGGTCCAATAATTAATATCTCTGTCTTATCTGAATTTAATTGGAGAAAATTATTTGTCATCCAATCTTTTACATTTTTAACACACTCTGTTAGCTTAGATAATTGGGAAGTTTCATCTGGTCTCGTTGAAATATATAGCTGAGTATCATCAGCATAACAGTGGAAGCTTATTCCGTATTTTCTAATAATATTACCAAGGGGCAACATGTATATTGAAAATAGAAGGGGACCTAGGACGGATCCTTGTGGCACTCCATATTTTACTGATGATAAATGAGATGACACCCCATTTAAGTAAACAAAATGGTAGCGATCGGACAGGTAGGATCTAAACCATCTTAGAGCCTGCCCTTGAATACCTGTATAGTTTTGTAATCGATCTATGAGTATGTCATGATCTATGGTGTCGAACGCAGCACTAAGATCAAGTAAGACTAGAAATGAGATGCAGCCTTGATCTGACGCAAGAAGCAGGTCATTTGTAATTTTAACAAGTGCAGTTTCTGTGCTATGGTGGGGCCTAAAACCTGACTGAAATTCTTCATACAGATCATTTTTATGCAGGAAGGTGCTCAATTGAGCAGACACAACTTTTTCTAAAATTTTAGACATAAATGGAAGATTTGAAATAGGCCTATAATTTGCCAGTACACTAGGATCTAGTTTTGGTTTCTTAATAAGAGGCTTGATAACCGCCAGCTTGAATGGTTTTGGGACGTGACCTAAAGATAACGACGAGTTAATGATATTGAGAAGCGGTTCTTCGGCTACAGGTAACAGCTCTTTTAGTAATTTAGTGGGTACAGGATCTAATAAACATGTTGTTGGTTTAGATACAGTGATAAGTTTATTTAGCTCTTCCTGACCTATATTTGTAAAGCACTGCAGTTTATCTTTGGGTGCGATGGATGAAACTGAAGTGTTAGACGCTGTAGAATCTACATTCGCTATTGTATTTCTAATGTTATCTATTTTATCAGTGAAGAAATTCATAAAGTCATTACTATTTAACGTTGGTGGAATATTTGAATCAGGTGGCGTCTGGTAATTTGTTAATTTAGCCACTGTGCTAAATAAAAACCTTGGATTGTTTTGGTTATTTTCAATGAGTTTGTGGATATGCTCTGCCCTAGCAGTTTTTAGAGCCTGTCTATAGCTGGACATACTGTTTTTCCATGCAATTTTAAAAACTTCCAAGTTAGTTTTTCTCCATTTGCGTTCAAGACTACGAGTTACTTTCTTGAGAGAGTGAGTATTACTGTTATACCATGGCACAGTACGTTTTTCTCTAACCTTTTTCAATTTGATGGGGGCAACAGCTTCTAATGTATTAGAGAAAATAGTGCCCATGTTGTCAGTAATTTCGTCTAATTCATGTGTATTTTTGGGTACAAATAGCAGTTGAGATAGATCAGGCAGGTTATTTGCGAATCTGTCTTTGGTGGCTGGAACAATAGTTCTGCCCAGACGGTAACGCTGAGACATATAGTTAATATCAGTTATACGCAGCATGCACGATACAAGGAAATGGTCTGTAATATCATCACATTGGGGTACAATATCTATAGCAGTAAGATCGATTCCATGCGATATAATTAGATCTAGTGTATGATTAAAACGATGAGTGGGCCCGGTGACATTTTGCTTGACTCCAAAGGAGTTTATTAGGTCAGTAAACGCAAGTCCTAATGTATCATTTGCATTTTCAACGTGAATATTAAAATCTCCCATGATTAGCGCCTTATCAACTGTAACTAGAAGGTCTGAGAGGAAATCTGCAAATTCTTTTAGGAATTCTGTATACGGCCCTGGTGGTCTATACACAGTAGCCAGAGCAAGAGATACATTAGATTTCTTTTGCATGTCTGACAGTGTAACATTTAGCAAAAGTATTTCAAAAGAGTTAAACCTGTATCCTGTTTTCTGGGTAACATTGAGAATATCACTATATATTGTTGCAACACCTCCTCCCCGACCAGTCTGACGGGGCTCATGCTTATAACAGTAGTTTGGTGGAGTAGACTCATTTAGACCAAAATAATCATTTGGTTTTAGCCAGGTTTCAGTCAAGCAGAGTACATCAAAACTATTTTCTGTGATCATTTCATTTACAATAACTGCTTTGGGTGTGAGTGATCTAATATTTATGAGCCCAAACTTTAAAAATTGTTTTTGTTCATTTACTTTACATTTTTCTGGTTTAATTACGATAAGATTTTTTCTAGATCCTACATTATATTTTGACCTCACTATTCGGGGAACAGACACAGTCTTAATAGTTTTTACAGCACAAGTACTTTTATCATTTAAGCGGGTGGAACAAAACTCATCATAATAGTTATTAGAGAATTGTCTTACTAGTCACATGGAGCGAAGTGTCCTGGAGATGTTGTCAGAGAGCAGCTCCGCTCCGATTCTGCTGGGGTGTAATCCATCAGCGCGAAACAGCCTAGGACGCTCCCAGAAAAGATTCCAGTTATTAACAAATAGCAGTTTCTGTTCTTTACACCATGACAACAACCATTCATTTAAAGCAAAAAGTCTACTGAACCTTTCGTGTCCTCGTCGATACGTGGGCAGTGGTCCTGACACGACGATCGTCGCCGCGGGCGTATACTCACTGGACAATTTATTAGGTACACCTTGCTAGTTCTGGGTTGGACCCCTTTTGCCTTCTGAACTGCCTTATTTCTTTGTGACATAGATTCAACAAGGTGTTGGAAACATTCCTCAGAGATTTTGGTCCATATTGACATGATAGCATCACGCAGTTACTGCAGATTTGTCGGCTGCACATCCATGACGCGAATCTCTTGTTCCACCACATCCCAAAGCTGCTCTACTGGATTGAGATCTGGTGACTGTGGAGGTCATTTGAGTAAAGTGAACTCACTGTCATGTTCAAGAAACCAGTGTGAAATGATTTGATCTTTGTGACATGGTGCATTATCCTGCTGGAAGTAGCCATCAGAGGATGGGTACACTGTAGTCATAAAGGGATGGACATTGTCAAGAACAATACTCAGGTGGGCTGTGGTGTTTAAACAATGCTCAGTTGGTACTAAGGGGCCCAAAGTGTGCCAAGAAAATTTCCCCCGCACCATTACACCACCACCAGCAGTCTGAAACGTTGAGACAAGACAGGATAGATCCATGCTTTTATGTTCTTTACACCAAATTCTGACCCTATCATCTGAATGTCGCAGCAGAAATCGAGACTCATCAGACCAGGCAACGTTTTTCCAATCTTCTATTGACCAATTTTGGTGAGCCTGTGAGAATTGTAGCCTCAGTTTCCTGTTCTCGGCACCCGGTGTGGTCTTCTGCTGCTGTAGCCCATCTGCTTCAAAGTTCAACATGTGTGTTCAGAGATGGTATTCTGCATACCTTGGTTGTAACAAGTGGTTATTTGAGTAACTGTTGCCTTTCTATCAACTCTAACCAGTCTGCCCATTCTCCTCTGACCTCTGACATCAACAAGGCATTTTCGTCCACACAGCTGCCACTCTGTGTACCACACTGGATATTTTCTCTTTTTTGGACCATTCTCTGTAAACCCTAGAGATGGTTGTGTGTGAAAATCCCAGTAGATCAGCAGTTTTTGAAATACTCAGACCAGCCCATCTTACACCAACAACTATTCCACATTCAAAGTCACTTAAATCCCCTTTCTTCCCCATTCTGATGCTCGGTTTGAACTTCAGCAAGTCGTCTTCACCACATCTAGATGCCTACATGCACTGATTTGTTGCCATGTGATTGGCTGATTAGCAATTTGTGTTACCAAGCAATTGAACAGCTGTACCTAATAAAGTGGCCGGTGAGTGTATATACACTGTGTATATTTATTATGTATATATAAATACACACACATACATATATTTTGAAAATATTTATGTTTATACATGTATGTATTCATATTCTTATATTTTATATAATATATAAATACCTTTATTTAATATATAAACAACTTTTTTCTTGAATATAAACATGCATTTTTGTATTTATATATACATAATATACACAGTATACACATGTTATCTAAACAAAAACTATATTAAATATCAAATTATTATATAAATAAGCTTTATTTTATAATATCTAATTATTCATTTAGTCTAAATGATTAAGCAGGTGCTTAAAGGTTTAAGGTCAATAATACTGATTGCAACAATATGTTGCTTCTATGGTAATTGTCAAAAAAAAACTGTTTAATCATGGTACTTTGCACAACCAACAAACAAATATATAACTAAATCAAGTAAGTGATAATCAAGTAAGTAATAGTTTGGTTGCATCCCACATTGTCAGTAAGGCAGACAATAGATTTAACAATGCATGCGTTTATTGTAAAAGAATTCGGTATCGCCATAGGTATCGCCGGTATTTTTCTGTATTTACATACTGTACATGGTCTAGAAATGGCAGATGTGTCTGTGTACGAGAGAAAGCAAATGCTAGGTGGAGGGGGAGGGGGGTAATTTTAGTTTTTTGTTTCCAGTTGCACCTGCTTGCACTGCTGTGAAGTCCAACTGCAATTTTATAAAACCTAGCTGAGAACACACAGACCAAAAAGCTAGAAACATGAGTGGGTGGACTTCATATTTCCATATTCAATGCACTCACATAATGGGAGGTCAAAGAGAGACATTAAGAGAGAGAGAGGGAGAGAGGGAGAGAGAGAGATGAGAACTCTGTATTCACTGGAGAAATAAATTATACAGTCTAAGGCAGACAATTAAAATTAAATTGTTTAAAATGTTAAAATACTACAAAAAGTGCAAAGCACTGTTATGGTTTGTTTTTGTTTCTCGCATATCTATATAAAAACATGAGACCACTATTGAAAACTTTATTTTTTCACACTGGAAATAGATTTTTAAATTTAAAATTTTTATTTATATTGTCATCTTCAAATATTTAAATAGTTTAAAATATAATAAAGTACCCTATCAAAACAATGCAAATTTAGAAATACATTTGAGTAATAGAAAGCCTATATATGTGAAACAGAAAATTAAGTGGTCTTTCCTAGAGGCTAGGCATGTTTTAGAGCGTGCTGTTCTGATTTCATGACAGTATACTATCTCCCAGAATGCACTGCATTTTATCCCAACCGTCAGTCTGTTCATCAAAGCCCATGTGAATCTGTATTGTGCATGTGGCCAGACATGTTGATGTGACATTGAAATGTTCTTCTCCAAAGGAAGCCAGAATCCTCAGTGTTTCTTGCAGTCTGCCATGCTCTCCTGGGTACATTGTGTCCAAAAATACAGGCAGCAGGAAATTCTCTGTGAGTGATATCATATTCTCTGAAAGGGCAGAAAGCGCTGAAAAAGCCCCCTCTAATTGCATACTACACACGCTCCCTCTCTCTCCCTCTCCTCCTCTCTTTCACACCAGAGAAGCATATCACTCAGCCCACACATCATCTGTATCAATCGTTTTATTGGACTCCGAGTGTGTTGAAATATGATAATTGGGGGAGGGGGGTGGAATTGAGAGGAAAGGAAGTGAGAAGTGACAGAAATAAAGCAAAGGAAGTAAGGCATGAGAGGAGGAAAGGAAATGAGGCCTCAGATGAAGAAGAAAAGTTAAGAAAAGAACGTGAATAAGAAATAACATATTGTTTTTATAACTGTTTTTAGTTTTTACGTAAACTTGTGTGTGAATGAGAACTTAGTTTAGTTCTCGTGTGCTGTGACAGCCGCTTTCTGTCCATGTGCGCTCAGAAAACCATATTTGAGAAGTTTAAACTAATTTTGCTTAAAACACATGATTTCAACACGATAAACAGAAATACAACATGTTTTTAGCAGGTCCGAGCTGTAATGATGCAGCTCTATTCTAGAAAAGGGGGCGGGGAGCAGCAGCTCATTTGCATTTAAAGAGACAGTCACGAAAAACAGCGTGTTTCTGCTTCCACTCAAAATATGCAGTTTCAAATTGATATAATAAATGATCTGTGGAAATGAAAAGCAAATGAGAGGAGGAGAAGAAACTAAAGGAAAGAAGAGGTAAGATTGGGATGTATGAGAGGAAGTAATATGTGTTACACAGGTAAGGAAAATAAGTGAGATGTGATTGGAAGAGAGGAAAGGAAATGACAAGGAAAAAAGAAGGAAGTGAAATGAGATGGATGATGAAAAGAAAGTGAGATGACAGATAAACAGTTGGTCTAGAAACTGAAGTGATAAGTGTGAGTAAGACTGCAAAGGAAAGGAATTGAGATGTGTGGGGAAAAAGGGAGGTAAAAAAGAGGTAAAGAAAGAAAGTGGTGTGTGAGTAGGACAGGTAATGATAAGAAGTGAGATGTGAGAGGACGATAGGAAAGGAATGGAAGTGTAACAAGAGAGGAAGACAAGAAAAGAAAGGGGGTGATTTGTGAAGAAGCAGGAAAGGAAATTAAAGATGACAGGAAGTGATGTAAAGTTGGGAATGAAAAAAAGGAAGTGAGATGTGAGGAAAGGAAAGGAAAAATAAAGGAAGATGAAAGATGGCACTAGAAAGGAACGGAAAGAAAAGAAAAATGCAAATGCAATGTAAGGAAAGGGACAGGAAGTGAAAAGCCAAAGGACGGAGTAAGGAAGGGAAAGCGAGTTAAGAGGGATATGAGACGAATACAGGAAAGGTGAGTCTTTCTTTCGTCATGTTGCAGCAGATGTGCTCGGTAGGAACCGGACGCTGACGCTGAGTGGAGTTATGACACTGATACTGGAGCGCTGTTAATAATTGATCAAGACCACTCTGGGAGTGAACTCATTAGCTCTCTCACACTAGAGCCCTAAAACAACAGCCTGAGGACTGGACTGCGAAACATCACCGGCATCAACACTGGCAGCAGAACAGAAGCATTCACTCTATTATTTCAGTCTCAGGTGTGAGGCCATTTAAAGTAGCAGCTAAGGAATTCCGCGTTAGACATTTTGACAGGTGTGTTGCAAAGTGGAGGATTTTTATGAGATAGAATATAGCAAGCAAGTGTTTTTCACTAATCTTCAGTTGATATTTCAGCTTCTCATAAGACTCATGCATGTTTAAATCCATTATGTTTGCTTTAAATAAAACATTTTTGTAATTATTGATTTTTCTTTCATCATGCCAATATTCATTAGGTCATTAAGTAAAGATCATGTTTCATTAAGACATTTTGTAAATTTCCTACAGTAAATATATAAAAACTAAAATTTTGATTGTTAATATGCATTGCTAGGAACTTAATTTGGACAATTTAAAGGCGATTTTCTCCGTATTTAGATTTTTTTGCACCCTCAGATTCCAGATTTTCAAATAGTTGTATCTCAGCCAAACATTGTCCTGTCCTAACAAACCATACATAAATGGAAAGCTTATTTATTCAGCTTTCAGATTATTTATAAATCTAAATTTCGAAAAAGTGACCCTTATGACTGGTTTTGTGGTCCAGGGTCAAATATTTCCATTTAAAAAAAAAATTCTAATAATAATAATAAAAATATGTATGGATAATCAAGTAAACCTAAATTTCTTAATTCCACTACATGTTCATCTTTAAATATTACTAGCTATATATATATATATATATATATATATATATATATATATATATATATATATATATATATACATCAGTCAACAGTAGGCATGTATTTGATTGTGTACGTTTTTTTTAGCAATGTTTTGATCATATTGATAATTTAGAGGCCTAAGAAATTTTTGATACAGTAGGCCTTAAAGGGTTAAAAATAATTGAATATACATCTCTAAGATATATACGATACAATATACTTTATTGTCCCCTAAGGGGAAATTTTTCTTGGACTTAGTGTATGCTGCATATACACATAAACAAAGCACATAAATCACACATGAAACATACTAAGCATACTAAACGGGGGGTGGGGGATGGGGGAAGCATGCAGAGATTATATCAAAAGTCACAAGTCAACGGAACAACCACTATTACTAAACTTCCTAACCCATAAAACAAGTAATAAATAACAATACCAGCAATAAATAAGAATACAATCATGTAAGACACTGCACAGAGTTAAATTATGACTACTAACAGAACCATTGTCCTAACCATTCAAAATTCTAACAGAAACAGGCACAAAATTATTTTTAAACCGATTGAACTGACATTTGGGCACTTTATACCTTCTCCCTGAAGGCAGAAGCACATACTCAGGGTGTAAAAGGATCAGCAAGTATCTTATGAGCACAGACTGCTCAAATAATGTTTGGAGAGATGGATAGTCTTTGAGGTCCAAGATTTTCATGGCCATTCGGACAATCTGAGAAAATCTTTTCTTTTTTTTATCGTACAGAGAGGTTGCCATACCAAGCTTGGATCCTGTGCCTAATTAGAGCCTTCAGAACAGCCTGGTAAAAAAACAGACATTTTTTTATTGACACCATAAAGACAGAGTCTACTCAAAATGTACAATTTTTGTTGAAGTTTGGCACATAAATTGACAACATGAGTCTGCCATGTAAACATGTTGTCAACATGAACGCCTAGGTACTTGTAGGAACACACCTGTTGATTTGAGTGTTGTAAATAACAGCAGGGCTGTGAACACTGACTGCTCTGGGGTCAAAAACAATCTCCTTTGTTTTGTTTTTTTGTTTTTTTGTTTTTTAAATCAATGAATTGAAGTCACACCACTGTTTTTATTTTAGAATGATAAAAAGATGTATTACTGTCTTTGTACAGTGGGCTCAAGATCCCCATGTGTGAGCTTACGCAGTCATAAGTGTAGAGTATAAAAAGCACAGACGAGCTCACAAAACTCTGAGGAGCACCTGTGTGTGTCATTATTTATTTATTTTTATTTTTTGATAGGGTGTTATTGATCTTCACAACCTGAGTATGGCTGGTTAGGTAAGAGTAATACCATTTGATCAGGAAAGGGTTAACATTCATCTGACTCATTTTCTGGATCATGACATGTGGTTAAACCATATTCTAGGCAGAGGTAAAATCTACGAAAAGCAAACAAGCTTAGGCTTTGCTGTCCTCTTTGCTGTGCCTATAAGCAAACTGTAGAGGATCCTGCAGTGGGTCAATGTCAGATCTAAGCAAGGAAACCAGAATTTTATCACAACAGACGTTAATGCTAATGGTCTGTAGTCATTATTGTCCATTGTACATGATTTCTTTGGAACAGATATGATGACAGAATTCTTCACAGACTGGGGACAGTATGAGTATCTACAGATTGTTGAAAAACAGACCACCAAGCTGGAGTCAGTTTCTTTGCAAAAGTCTTTATCAAATAGGCTGAAATGCCATCCGGGCCAGTAGATTTTTTTTAGGACACACCTTTCTAAAAGCAGATTGAACCATATGTTCTGCAATATTATGTTTGTTCTCCGGACAACATGGGATAGACCCCAGCAAATTATTACACTTCTGAGAGTGTCCCTCCGCTTCAATCCTACAATAGAATTAATTTAGTTCATTCGCTTTGTGGTGTTCATCCACACAAGTGAAAAAAAGCTTGTATGCAAATTCATGGAATTAAAATAATTGTAATTCTTAGATATGAATGTGATACAGGTTGTTAGGCAATTGTTAGAAAACAAATGTTTATGTTTTTCATGTTGCATATGCCACAGTATGGCAAGCTGTGGAGTCAACACAACAGAGTTTCAGCGAGCAGAGAACAGAGCAGATCAGTCACGGGAGGCATGAGGAAGAGTCTGTACTGAACATCCTTCCCCTGCTGTTCCACTGCCCTGCACTGCTGAAGGCCTCCGTCTTCTCTAAAGTTCTCCTGAGTTCTCCAAACTCCTCCACCGAGCTCCAAACTCGCTGCTGGCACTCACCAAATGTCACCTTTCATGACTCCAGCTTCAGCTCGACTTCAGAGTTGGCACCGATTGTTTATGAAGCCATGGATGTCAATTCTATAAGTGCACTAGGCAGAACTCAGAAAAGGTTGTTGTCAGGACTCAATGGAGCACTTTCTCTGGCGCGGATGCAGGGAACTTTTCGATCTATATTTACATCACCCGGTCTGCCTGGAGCTTGGTGCGAGTCAGCCTGGCTTATGTAAAAGAAAAAAGGGCAAAATCAATAAGCACATGTTGCTGCGGGATTCTGAGTGTTGAGTGCAAGTAATAAACACATTCGGGAGATATGTGTAACTCAAATACAGTTTCTACACAAGGAATTGGGAACTAACTAATAAAAAACATTAATTTAGAAATACTATTAAATATATTTTTCAGATCAGATGCTTTCAAATAACAACCTACTTTTTTCCCAAATGAAGTAATAAACTGCTCACCTAACATGTCCACTCACTTATATTAAGCTTTGGAATTCTGATTCATTTAAGGGAATTGGTTCATTCAGGCAGTTCATTTCAATAAACTATTCGATGAAATGATTCAGTGATTCTTTTGAGTTATTTGAACAAACCCTGTAGTGGTTCATATGCAGCAGCTCTCTTATTGTTTCTGGCTTATGACAAACAATAATTAATGAAAACAATATAGAACCATTAAGCAATCCAAGCACAATAATTATTTGAATCAATTTTACAATACTTTACATCATTCTTCTTCCAGAATGTTCCATTATGTCATATTTTAGATCTTCATCACATCCAGACATAATATTCACATTAATTGCAGCATAGATGGTTCATAAAAATTCATAGCACGGTTTATTCGTTTATTCAAATCATGATTCAGTTTGTCGACTTGCCAATAATCAAAACTGAAGAGTTTCATACGTCATAAGAGTTATTGCTAAAGTTTTAAAGTTGAATGGAACTTCTTGAGATGTTTTAAAGCAATTAAACTTACAGTTTTTGCCAGAAGCCAATAAAACAAGAAACAATTACTTGAGTTTATGCTAAGGAAGGGAATAAGCCATTTCATAATCCCGTGCCCAGTTAAAAAAAAAAAACACTTAAAAGTTATGAAAACCATTCATACGGTACATTTATAAGGGTGGAAGTCATGTTATCACTAATGGTTTACACACTCATAAAAACAAACGTTCTTTATTGGCATCTTAAGGTTCAATGAAGAACCTTTAACAATTATGAACCCTTTTTTCCATGAACACAAATGTTCTTTATGGCAAGAATAAGAGATCCATAAGAGATTAGATTGAAATAATAATAATAACATTCTTGAGACTAAGAATACAATTTCAGGAAATGATGTTCACAGAGGGTTCTTGGGGAACAACAAATGGTTTTTCTATGGAATTGCTTCAAAGAGAGAGGAAAAAAAACGTACTGAACCTTTAATTTTTTAAGAGTTTGTGTGAGTTTGATGTTTTGGGTGCTTATTGGTTCAAGTAAATATTGGAAATCACAAACCATTCATAACAGCTTAGCAACCACATGGCAACACTACTGAGAATTGTAATTATAATTGCACAATAACCATTGCATGCACCTCACAGCATTTATTGGCCTTAAGGCATGAGCATTTTTATTTCTAAGTCTATGTTTACAGAGATTTTATTACAGTCGTGAGCCATTTTCAGAAAGAACACAGAAAGACCAATTCATAATTCACACTGCATAATCTGACTTCTCTGGTTAGGAACATACAAACATGGTGAATCTGAGAGCTTGTGAATGAAGGGGGGGGGGGTGCTTGATGAGGGGGTCGATCTTTAGGAGTTTGCTGGATTTCACACAAAGAGCCATAAACACAAGAGATGGCTCAGGAAGAGCGGCTATTGTCAAGCAAATAGCACCATCACATCAAAGGGAAACCATTGGTGTTTTAATGCAGAGAGGAAAGGGGGAAGGTGGGATCAGAGTTGGAGGAGAAAACAGGGGTGATGGAGAGCATATCTGAGACAGCTGACTTCTTAAAGGTGTTGAGATTGAGAAGCATTTGCCACAGTTGAAGGTAACATGAACATGAAAATTCTCAGAGTTCAAAAAATAAAATGTTATTTTATTTATTTATTTATTTTTGCATTAATGGTTCCATCTATGGAACCTTTCCATCCCACAAATAGTTCTTTAGATTATTGAAATGTTCTTCACACTTAGAAGATGTGGTTCTTTTAAAAGAACCGTTACACAAAAGGTTCTTTGGGGAACCAATAATGGTTAATAGTCAAGTCAAGTCAGCTTTATTTATATAGCGCTTTAAACAAAATACATTGCGTCAAAGCAACTGAACAAGATTCATTAGGAAAACAGTGTGTCAATAATGCATAATGACAGTTAAAGGCAGTTCATCATTGAATATAATATGGTGTCACTGCAAAAAATACCCTACATTCTAAGGCAGCATCATAATTGAAATGGAACCAAATCTAGAACAATCTTAATTACATCATACTACACACACATTATGTACATTCTCAAAAATAATAAAGCAATAAGCCCCAAGAAGCATGGTTTACAGTGAATTTATAACAGCTAAGGGGCCTTCATGGGGCTTATTGCTTTTAAAACATGGTTATTCCATATACAGTATGTTTCAAAGAATAAAACAGAGCAAACAAAGTGCAATGATATAAATAAAAACAGTAGTTCTTCAGAAACAGTTGTGGTTCCAACCAAAAGTGGTTGCCGAGCAACACACAGAAGTAAACAAAGGTGTATGTTTGAAAGTGACGTGACATTCAGCCAAGTATGGTGATCCATACTCAGAATTTGTGCTCTGCATTTAACCCATCCGAAATGCACACACACAGAGCAGTGAACACACATACACACTGTGAGCAAACACCCGGAGCAGTGGGCAGCCATTTATGCTGCTGCGCCCAGGGAGCAGTTGGGGGTTCAATGCCTTGCTCAAGGGCACCTAAGTCGTGGTATTGAAGGTGGAGAGAGAACTGTACATGCACTCCCCCCACCCACAATTCCTGCCAGCCCGGGACTCAAACTCACAACCTTTCGATTGGGAGTCCGACTCTCTAACCATTAGGCCACGACTTCCCACAAGTTTAATTTACAACAGCTTCGAATAAAGAACAGCCAATCAGAATCAAGAACCGGAACATTCCGTTTTATAAAGGTTATTTTTGGGGAATCTGATTCTATGAAGAACTTAACATCTATGGAACTTTTCCATTGCACAAGTGGTGCTTTTTAATGTCAAGTCAAGTCACCATTATTTATATAGTGCTTTTTACAAGTCAGATCATGTTCTTCTAGTGTAAAAACATTAATGAATTTGTTCTTCTATAAGAAAAAAATTGGTTCACTTCTTATTAATTCTAACAGTTGTTTTCAGTAGAGTTTTGTATTAAATAAAAAAATAAGGGGAATAAAAATAAGAATAATATTTGTACTTTTTGGGGATTTTTTCCCCATCCCGTAACACTTGTGATGTTGCCAGTCAAAAATGACTCTCCTACAAAATAAGTTTCTCATTCTGATTTTGTTTTTTTATCAACTTGTTGCCTTTCACTTAGCACAGGTTTTTTGTTTCTTTTGTAACTTATCATAGATCATAGCAATCATATGTATCATTATACATCTCATTGTTCTGAGCTCATACACGAACAAACATACACAACAATGGTGGAGTATATGGTACTGTTGTTGCTGCTCAAGAGTTTGCTAATGCTTCTTCAGCAAAGTCTGGATTTACTTCACCAGTATGACAACCTACAGCAGAGACAAATCATACAAAACACTTTCCTACAGGTACTGCTTACTAACAAGGTGACAGCATCAACTACTGGTCTGGCATACGAAATGCAGCGTGTTTGGCAGATTTTCACGGATATGTGTAAATGCCAATCATTTTGAAAACATTGTCGTGTATTTATGAAACTTTTTAAAAATGCAAGGGAATTTTTTCTTATTTTTTTTGACTACATCGTTGTGGTGTAAATGTAGACTCAGTTTACAAATATTTTCACAATTGAGAGTGTATCTCATAATTCACTTTTTCTTTACAGTTTTCTCACAGTTTTTTCTCAAAATCAAGAGATATAAACTCACTAATAGTGATTCTTTTAAGAACAGTTCACTGAAGACTTTAAGGAACCCAAAATGGTTCTAATACAGCATCGCTGTGAAAGCCCCTTTTGAAACCTGTATTTTTAGGAGTAAGTTTCACAAGGTATTTGGAGTAAATACTTCCATTACCCAAGGTGACCTTTCGTTTTTGGGGCTAATTCACAGGTAAATGAAAAACAGGAGCCTCAAATGGGAGCAGGAAAAGTCATTTGAGGAAACTAATTATCAGAGCTGAATTATTCATCTTCCTTCAAGAGTACTAGTGACGTGAAGGTCAGGAGCTGAAAGCAGGATGATCAGACAACATTTGTGCTTTCTCCTCCTTACATACTAACAGACACAGCGAGAGGCTTATTAACACTGGAAGTTTGTGTACTCTAATTAGTGAGGCAGAGTAGAGATTTTTATGCTTCAGTTAGTGGAGATGACATGAAGATCTGTTATCAGTAAATACATCCCGGTACCAGCTGTCAGCTCACATATCAATTCACGTGTTAATTTGAACTTAATCATTATATTTACTTGTGATATTTGATGTGCCTGTCATTGAATAAATGCACTGACAAACAACATAATGAGCCACAGTACAAAGACAGAATTTTTTTTTACTTAAACTTTAAACTGTCAGTTTTTTAAATACATTTTAAAAAATATCCCTTAAAAAAAAAATGCAGCATCCTGCCATAAACCCTGATGAATTAAGCCAGCTGTTAACCTTTACTCTGTCCCCGATGTTACAGATGTTATGAAAGCATAACAGAAAAATTGCATTGCTATTTAATGACACCAAGGGTTAGAAGTTGATCAGAGGAAAGCTCAGCCAGAGCTTCATGTGATTTATGAAGCCTTCCCCTCTTCTGTGTCATTAAGCAATGATGTAGCAGGCAGATGAGGACACAAAGTGTTAATAGTTTAATATATAAAATATATATACAATATATAAAAACATCTGCTATGATGGATTTCAGTCCATTAAATCTTACTTTATTAACCAAAGAGATTTATTTGCATTCATAGAACCAATAGTGTCTTTTTTTCATAAGCTCATTTTCAGTAATGGGGTGAAATCAGGTATATTGAGCAGCTTTTCACAAATCAAGAGCAGTAACAAAATGTCTCTGAACATAATTCTCAATTTCCCTAAGTGCTGTTTTAGTGTAAAGTCCGGTCTCTGTATAGGATTTAAAATGTTAACTATTTAAATATTAAATGTGTACATCAACACAACAGTGTTCAGGCAAAATGGGTCAGTTACTTAATTGTTCGTTTCTATAGGAACATCACAAATTAAGCTTAGCTTTTTACCAGCATATTAATCTTCTCATTCAAAGTTAGTATTTCTGAGAAAAAAAAATAAAGAATTAAGAGATATAAACTTGTAAATGCAATAAAAAAAGAAGAAGAAGAAGATTCAGAATTGTGAGATAAAAAAGGAGCCTGTTTCTGCCATGGAATAAAATAAATAAATAAAACACTTTTTTTTTCAGACTTGTGAGATACAAATTCTGGATAGATAAAAAAAAGGCTGTAATTGTGAGATTAAATATATATATAGAGAGAGAGAGAGAGAGACAGAGGATTAGGATTTTTTTTTTTTTGAGAATAAAATCATTGTGATTCGAGAAAAAATGTGTTAAATTTTGAGTAAGAAAGTTGAAATAAAATAAAATCGTACTTGTGTTTCAAGAAAAAAAAAAGTAAAATTTCATGAAAAAAAGTCAATATAAAATGAAAACACACTCATGTCATGTTCATTTTATCTTGTTGGACAGTGTTAAACTGGATCTCCAGTAGCATAGGTCAGAATGAGTAATGCTCGTGGATGTAGCTTATGATGCGATCGACCCAAGTTTGAATCCTTCTTTTGCTGAACTCACTCTTCTTCCTTTTCTCATCACATATCACACCAGAAAGTGGAAATGAATTGCCTAACAAGTGTGTAATAATGATGGCATAATTAGGTAGGTTTAGGGGTAGGTAGGCTATAGAGAGGGCTTTGTTGTGCAAATAAGGCAGCATATATTTAATAATTAAAATCATTAATAATAAATCAATCATTTACACTGTATATCATTATTACATCATGTTAATTTACAACAATACTGAGGTGCAAATAGCATCTGTCACAAGTTATATGTATAAATAGCATCTACTTACTGTTTACACTTATTGCATAGATCTGCTTTTACATAATGTAAAAAGAATCACTATTTTCACAGTGTAAATAGCATATTGTTAAAAATGCATTAACAGTTTATTTGCATATGTAAATGATCCATTGTCACTTAGTGTAAATAGAATATATCACTAGTTTCACTTAGCCAAATAGCCACTGTCCTAAACTAAAACCATACAGCATTGCAATTAATGACTGTATAGAGGGCTACAGTCGTTTCGTTCTGTGGATGGAAGCATATACAACCATCAACGTTCCTAAAGTAATAGCAAGTTTTTCTCAGAGCACAATTACTTTTTTCTCGTAATTTAACGAGTTTATTCTCAACAGTTTCTTTACATTTTTTCTTGAAATATAACACGTTTTTCTCGAAACACAACTTTTTTCCACCTCGTTATTTAATGAGTTTATTCTCAACATTTCATTACTTTTTTCTTTATTTTTTTATTTGATAATGCCAGTTTAATCTCAGATTATAATGGTTTTAATCTCAAAATGTTTTTATTATTATTATTATTATTATTATTATTATTATTATTATTATTATTATTATTATTATTATTATTATTATTATTATTATTATTTATTATTTTTATTAATTTGGCCTACTTATCTTCTGTGCTTTTTATCTCACAATTTGTAATGATTTATTTTGAGTTTATATATCACAATTCTGACTTTTCCCCCCAGAATTTATTTATTTATGTATTTTCAGAATTGTGGCACAAAAACATTAACTGAAATATAAACTTGCAATTGTGAGGAAAAAAGTTCTTATTGTGAGATAAAAAAAATAAAAAAGCCATTGCCAAAAAAAACAGTAACTGCAACTTTTTATTGCAAATTCAGAACTTGTAATAAGATTAAAAGTCACAATTATCTATCTATCTATCTATCTATCTATCTATCTATCTATCTATCTATCTATCTATCTATCTATCTATCTATCTATATCTATATATATATATATATATATATATATATATATTCTGTGGGAGAATTAAGCTTCCACACAAGTGAGTTTGACAGGTGTAGCTCTTATTTGCATGGGTTAATGGATGTGTGGTACTGCTGTAATGATAAGAGCCACAGACAGCAGTGAGAGGAAGCCGGCGACAGGACGCGCAGACACACACAGACCTGCGTTTGAAGTACAGACAGCTGAAGGTGTGAACGGCACACACACACACACTCACACATCTGTCCATTACTGCTCAGCAATGTACTGCCACAGCATTCATGCTATATATAAAAACATACTGATAAAAAAAGGAAATGTAAATAATATAAATATTTTGTCCCATATATAAATGTAATAAAGTATAAAGTGCAGGGTAAGTTACACCCTGAAATTATTCTATTTAGGGTGAGCTGTTTATTCAAATTACTAACAATAATAATGAGCAATAATAACAGTGATAGCACTAATTATCAAAATAAATTAAAGAGGTAAAAAGCTAGGACATTATAGCACATCTGAGAGGAAATGAACCATGAAATGATCTGCACTGATCTGGGCACCTTTATAGTGTAATGCTAATACTGTGTAAATAAAACTAAGCACAGCTGAATTTATATAGTAACTCTGCAATCTCCACATTATCCCGTAACAATGAGTTAATGTAATCAGTGTGTGTTGGGATGAAAGTCATTACTGGAGCTCAGGCTTTTATCTAATTGCTAATCAGCATCATGTCATTGTGAAAGAGATTAATATGAGCATTTAGGATGAGATATCAATAACACTTACTTCTGTCTTGAGTTTGAGAAGGGGATTGTCGTCTCAGCTCAGCATTAGCACAGGATTTACAAGCAATGTGTACATTTTTGGTCAGATAAATAAAAGGTCATGGCATACTCTGTTTTATCTTGTTATTTGATGAAGAGATGGACGCCTTATGCCTTATTTTATTCTTGTGTGATCAGATGATGTTTTTGTAGTTTTGATTATTAGAACCTTCTATCAATCAGGGGATAAAAATAGCAATTATTTGTTTTGCATTTTTCACAACACATATTGTGTTAAATGTTTACATTAAATTTGTTTGGGTTAGTCCAAATTTGACCCAAAGTTGGGGTGAAATAACCCAGGATTTTTTAGAGTGTACACTACTGTTAAGAAGTCTGAAGTTCTTTAAAAATGCATCAATGTTTCCAAAAAGCAGCACAACTGTTTTCAGCATTGATGATCATCAGAAATGTTTCTTGAGCAACAAATCAGCATATCAGAATGATTTCTGAAGGATCATGTGACACTGAAGACTGCAGTAATGATTTGATCACAGAAATAAATGACATTTTAAAATATATTCAAATTAAATAAACAGATAATTGTGAATAAATAATAGAAGTGCAACACAAAAGTGCAATATGAAAGTAAAATATTACTCTGTAAACAATTACCAATATGACACAATACAACTACAAGCAAAAAAAAGTAATGGTCATTATTTAATTAGTTAAGAATGAATAATATGCAAAACTTTAATAGCTGGCACTGGGTGTGACAGAGAAAAAAAACGTAAAATATTTATGTGCTAAATTGCTAATTAATGTTCCAAAACTTTCTGAACTGCAGTAAATCTGTATAAAAAACCTGCTTGCAATAATCTCAGTTGTAAATAGTTTTGGATTAAGCTAAATAAGAAGTAATGTAAGAAATAAAACATACTGATCGCACACCGGTCATACCTATTATACTGGTAGCACGTTTGATCCTAAACTGGAGCAGAGTTTGATACTGAAGAGAGCTTGACAAGACTTGCAACATATCTCTGCAATTACTACAGTTTATGTGGTGATGTTTTAAATTTCACTCTGTGTTACAAAATCGAAATCTCGCGATTTGGTTCTCAAAACTAAAACAATGACACATGAATTTGTGTTACAACCTGAAGTCTCTGCGCATAGATAAATCTTTATTTAACCAAACAACCCAACTCAGTCAGAACATACACCGGTCAGCATCCGAAAACCACACGTGTCCTGCAAAAGTAGTGTATGGGACTTAAAACTGTAATACAGTTATTTGGCTCAGATGAAAAGCTTAGAAAGAGTTTCAGTAGCTTTAGGCAAAATGTAGCAAAACAAAAGACCCCCCCCCCACCCTTAATTTCCAAGTCCTCTGGAGAAACGAGGCAGTAATTACCAATCTAGAGAGTTATGACGCCTACCTAATTGCACTTTTTACATAAAAATCCCTCAGCAAGAGAAACAAAAGGGTTCGTCCATGAAAACTGCACCCAGCAGCTAGTCTTATATTTCATTAGCTTCTTTTGTCTTGTTCCTGCATCTCATTCCCGATTATTAACGCCGCTCTTCTCCACAGCTGACGAGCATACGGCATTACATAAGACCTCAAATAAAGCAACCTCTCTGCTGCGAGCGACACGGGCTTGTATCTAATCATATTTCCTGGGAAGCACTTTGCTGCGGAGTGCATGGGCTTATCTGTCCAGAGATGCCTTGTGCTGATTATAGGATGAGTGCAAGTCGTCTTCTTTTATTGAACCACAATGCCCTCTGTCATGCAATTGCATCACACTAATTCAAGGAAATGGAAGGGTTTCATATGACCTAATGGAGGGTTCATCTGTTTTCAAAAGGGTTCTGGCACTTCCTATATTGCATGAAAATGCTCTTTGCATTTTTTAAGGGAGCCAACACCCGACGCATATTATGCATATAAATGTTTTTGTGCGATAAAACATTTCTGTAAAGCTCTCAGGAGGCAATTTATCAATGGCCAGCTTCATCTTGTGAGCAATTACTTACACTTGGCCACCAAAAACAGACTTCCAGCCTCTGCATGGTGGAAACGCTGTTGTCTTCTAGCACCTGATCAGGAGGAAAACCACATGAACAGCCATATCTCCTTCTGAACGGGTCTTTACAGAGCAAACACAATTCATTTGGAGAATAATGGACCATGCTGTCAAAGAATTTAGCAAAATAGGACTCATTTTCTTCTAGATTTAGGGCAATCGAACTCTCTGCAGTGGGCTAGGATGTCTATTCTACATTTTAATATCATTGTGTATTAAGCATACATTCAGACAGTTTCAATAGAACTGCAGTAATAAGACTTCTTTAAAGTCGGCATGAAATTAAAATTCACCCCTCTATCTTCTAAATCTAAAACGTTAGAGATCTTACTGTGAAAAGTTAATTTTCAATTCAGTGTCTTTCTGTTTTTTTTTTTTTTCATAACAAGATCTGGTGAAAGCGACTGACTTCTCCAATAGTTTTGGGTCTCCAATTTTTTGTGCAACATCCACAATTCAAAATCCAATCAACAACTAATGCACAGAACCAAGTCCCACCCTGCATTTGTGTTGACAATAAAGCACTGCAGTGATTATGAATTTTTGTAGGCTAACACTCCAGTTTGCATCCCTTTGGTTCTCTTGACAAAATTTTGTGGGGTGATTTTTCCACTGGCTTTCAGATTTTTGCAGAAGAAGAGCACTATGAGCAACAAAAGTGTATAACTTTTATACATTAAGATATTCTTCACAAATGAACTTACCAGTGGTAAAAAGCTAAGTGTAGGCTATAAACAAACTGGTCGCTTGTAGCTAGGCTTTGAAAATTAGTGAGGTCCAGGGGGTTTCTATAATAACCCCCTTATTATATTGTGCTATAATAACCCCTATAAATACAACTAATTATATACTCTAACACTTGAAAAGAGACAGAAATGTAAATGTTTTTGGAGGGATGCTCATTTTTAAATCATAACCTATTTATTGCATCAAAGTTTGTTAATACTATATTTATGGGGTTGATAATTTTATCAGTTATCAGCACAGAAGGTAAAGCGTGTCATACATATTTCGACCCGGGTTCGAATCTGCCTTTTGGCCAAATTTTGAGGAAATTTTCAGTACTGAGGTGCAGATAATTGCCACTATTTGCAGTAATTAATATAAAAAACAGAAAATCCTGCTATTTTATCATAGTATAAATAGAATCTATAGCTATTTGCACTTAGTGTAAATAGCCACTGCCTTTTTTGATTACTGTCAGACTAATGCCGGAGATGCAATGTTGCCAGATGTTGCTATTAAAATAAACAAAAGCAAATATTTTGGAAATTAGATAAGATAAAGTTAACGCTGACCCGAAAATACTGTATAAACGACGTCATTATTATCTATTGTAATGTTACAGTAGGAAGTTAAACAGACAAATCATCATATTTTATCATAGGTTTAGGGGGAGCTAGTGGATACAAAAACACAACCCTTAGGAAAATTAATGTAGCCTATGGTATGGCACTAACCGTGGTTTAACTATGGAATTTGTACTAAAAATAAATACAAGTGGTAATTAATTTGCCAAAAAAACAAAATTGCACTTACAAAACATGGTAAAAGTCAAATAAAAATCTTCAGTATTAAAGTCATGAGAGAGATGGATGGATAATGGAAGTGAAGATGCAGTTCAGGAGAGAACTCTTAATTACGTTGCATGTCCCCAACCTAAGGATTCAAATCTTTTTCATGTCAGGTCCAAAAAAAAATAGGGTTGTCCATGTTTCAGAATGGGTTGTGGGTTTATGAGTGTGAGATTTCCCAGCCTATTTTTTCCCCCAGTCCGCCCCTCATGGAAATTAATCTCTAGAACAGTCACTTCATGAGCATTTTTTACTTATTTTGAGAAACTATCATCATATCATATACAAAGAGACAGCAGTGTTTCAAAAAGACACCAATGTTTCAGGAGTTTAGTACACAAAATAGGACACATGCTTATTAGATAACCGTATTTGAGTTGATGTATATGCTTTTATTTTTTTATTAACTATTTTTCCCCAAACCATTGTTAGATGCAGTTAGATGCCTGTAGTTATGCAAAGATTTGGTTTCAAAAACAGTATCTATAAACTATTTCTTTTGATTTTAAATCTGCTTTGAACTTCAGATCAATCTCTAAGTAAAAGGCAGTACTAAAGTCTGATTGTGTGGTGGATGTGTTCAAATTTGATCATCTTAATTCAGGTGATGAAGGATGGTGAAAGTCTGACAGTATTGAGCACTACTGTAAGGTTAAACCTGCATGGTGTAAAATGGTTGAAGATGATTAACAGTTGCAAATTAACATTCATTATAAATTTATAAAAGTAATCAAAATGTACTCAAAAGTAATTAGTTACATTACTTTATTAAAGTAATTAAAAAAGTTACACTACTATTACATTTTAAATAGGGTAACTTGTAATCTGGAACCTATTACATTTCCAAAGTAACCTTCCCAACACTGGCGCCGTTCATACGGGACACGTCCCGGCCAGGATTTTAATATTGCCTTAAACATCCAGAGCAGTTTGACCAATAACATGCAGGTATTGTACATAATCGACCAATCGTGGGGCTGCGTGTGAGAAGGTGAGATCTAGAGGGAATGATCAAAGTGATGCAAATATGCGCACGTGTTTGTTCGTTCAATTGACCAAAAACCTACTCTCCCTCACAACTCTCTCTGAAGACTCATTCACTTCGGAAGCATCTCGCTGGGATCATTTTCACACCACAGATGCTAAACATTCTGAATTATACATGCACACATTCAATTGAGGAGTCTAGCAGCAAATTAGTCAATCAGAGAACAAATTTTATTTTCGAACATGGAAAAATTTACAGAGGTCTGGACCTCATCATAGCTAGCTATGCCATGCTTCCAACAACTCTTAAAGTCTTTATTTAAAAGACATTTTCTGTTAAAGTTTGCAAGACCATGAATATAAACACATTGAGTCTGTAAATTTGACTTAGTAGATGAGTTTGGCAAGACAACATTTAATGTCCCTGACAAACTCTGAAGTCCCATTTAGCCACTTAGCAACCAATTTTTAAAGCATGTAAAAAAAAAGGAATAAACTTATGCATTTTATGTGGTAAAATAAGTTAAAATATTGAGCATGTGTTCACCTTATTTCCTACATTCAACCAAAATCCATTTAAAAAAACCCATTGACTACAAAATAATAGAATCAAAAGCACTGAAAATAAATTCATTTCCAGGTTTTAGCCTCCAAAAATGGTTTCACTCAACAAAAATGGGGAAAACTGTTCAATCATTAGATTAAACTACTTACCTATTTTCTCTTCAACACTGAACAAAGAGGAGACTTAACAAAAGATATACTTAGAATTACCTAGACTTTCACATATTATGCAAAAATCCTCATCATTCGCCATCATGGTAACTTCCAAAAAGTATATAACAAAAACATTTCCAGAACCCACCTACAGCAGAACATTACTTTTGCCATGGAACAAGCCTAAACATACGTTAGATTGTAAAAGTCCAGGCCAGGAAAAGGGTATGCAATGCCTCGCCAGCAAACACGCAATTAGAAAAATGAAGAGCATGGAAGAGAGTCTGAGAGGCCTTTCTGCATGACTGAAAAAGAGGTAATTGATAACGAACAGATGAGAGGAAAAGCATCAATGAACCGAGCCACTCGAGGTCTAATTCAATCATTTATAAAATACGAATCGAAAAACCCTGAGACCAGTTGCTGACTGTATTTGATTCATTATTACATAATTTCTGCTTCATTAGTCAAAGTAACCAAAATTAAGCTTTTTAAATGCTTTTTCTAAGGCATAGCATAAGTTTAGATCAGATATAACTGCTGTACTCTATCTATGTTATACTTTTCATTATTTAGAAAGGCTTCTTCTTCAGTGACCGATGATTTAAAGAAGAAAAGTGCTTCATTTTGTACATGTATTATAATAGACAGATATATGCCTACGTATGTATTTACTCATGTGGCGAATCAATGGTAAGTGCATCATTGCTGCTGCTCAGGGATGTGAGTAAGGAACGTCTGCCGGGTTAGTAAGGTCACGGTCATGCTACACCACCATTATACACTTGAGCAGTGCACTTAAAGATAAATCAATTATAAAATCATAATCCCTGCAATAAACAATAAACATGAGAGCCAGCTGTGCACATACCGCTGCTTGTTTTCCATTACACCACATAGAGAAATGCTTTACAATTTCACATTTTAAAAAAAGTACTATGGTATTTTGCATGTACTGTACATTTATGCCTTTAGCAGAGGAAATACTGACATGGCAACACTTTAACCTTTTTACTACCTTTTTATTTTATTATTTTATTTTATTTTAGGACATCTACAATGGTATTCTATTTAGAGTATCAGAGTAAAAAGACCAATTAAATACCATAAATGAATTTAATTATTTGCCTTTTTATACATTTAATTGTTAAAAATATTTGGAATGTTTTTGAAAGTCTCTTATGTTCAATTTTTAATGGGTCTCTGCTAAATAAAAGTATACATTCTCTTAAAAAAAATGAAAATACTTCTCCAGTTAATTTTAATCATGGTGTTTGGAAGATGCACTATGATCATACCATGGTATTATATTAAGAGCACTGGAGAACTATTTAAATACCATAGTATTTGTACCTGATTCCATCGCTGTACCATGGTACACACCACTAAAGCTAGACATGTATTGTCAAAAGGTAGTGCCAGAATTGAGGAATTAAAAACAAAGGTTTGTCAAGACTAACTCTGAATGTTTGAACAGTTGAAGGTTAGTTTGACATCTGAAGGTTTTGTAGGCCTCATGCAGTTTGAATACTTTGGCAGTTCTGGGATGAGTTGCATTTAGACGTTTTGGTCTCTGGTTGGGGATTTTGAAAGAAAAAACTCAAACCTAAGTTTGTACTATAACAGTATGTTAGCTTTGTCAAGCCAGCATAATTAAGACACTCCAAAAAGCTCAAAAAGCCTGTATTTCTAGTACTGTTTCCAGAGAAAACCATCAGTTGGCAAGCGGTGATGTTCTGTGCTCCTTATACGACCAAAATGCATGTTGCACATCTCAAACTAAGACTCATTTGAATCACACTAACATTTATGTGTGCCTAACTGAGCACTGACTAGCATTTCTCAGCTGCAATGCAAGAAAAACAGAACTCTGAGAACACATCCTGCCAATAAATAGTTCTCCTGTATGTTTTTCCATATATATATGTAATTGTAATTACATGCATCATTGTTTGTGAAAAGAAACAGGCATGCAATATTTCACCAAATTCTATAAAATCTATAAAATTTAACTATAAAATAAAAAATAAAAAGATTGAGATATGATGCAGAATATTGGGTGAAAAGTCAAAATTGTCATTTATAAACTCAGAATTCTGACTTTTTTTCTTGTAAATCAGAGTTTACATCTTAAAATGCTGAGTTTGCATCTCACAATTCTTACTTGTTACTCCAAATTCTCACTTTTTTCTTGCAGTTGCAAATCTGTGTCTCATGACTTGTTTTGCAATTCTGCATTTATAAATCACAATTCTGAAGTTATAACTTGCATTTCTGAGAAAAAGTTCAGAACTGCGAAACTCAGAATTGCGAGATATAAGCGCAGAATTGTAAATTGTAGCGTGTGGTGCCATTATGCTAGCATTTAGGTTATCACCATTCATTCCTTAGGATCCATACAGGGATGAATTTAGAAGCTACCCAACACTTCCATGTTTTTCCTATTTAAAGACGGTTACATGAGTAGTTATACAAGTAAGTATGGTGACACAAAATAAACAGTGGCGATTTCCTAAGCAGATAAAAATGATGACTATAATGTTCTTCGCAGCACTTCAAACTTGGCGCAGTAATATCATCACTCCTGAAAACTTCTCACGTTGTTTGTATTGACGGAAGCGAGAGAGAGAGGGGGAGTTTTCAGGAGTGATGATATTACTGTGCCAAGGTCGAAGTGCTGCGAATTGTGAAGAAAATCGCCACTGTTTATTTTGTGTCACCGTTCTTACTCATGTAACTGTCTTTAAATAGGGAAGACGTGGAAGTGTTTGGTAGCTTCTAAATTCATCCCTGTTTGGATCCTAAGGAATGAATTGTGCTAAGCTAAATGCTAAAATAGTGGCGCCGCATGCTACAGCGATTGAGTGCACATACTGAGACGGGAGAGGTACATCAACTCTTCTAAGTTGAGGGAAGAAAATAGTGGAATATGGAAAAACAGTGGCATTTTCCTTTCATTACAATTACAATTCCAAGTTTATTCAATTTTGTATCTCACAATTATTTTTCCTTGGTGTTCAAATTTTTTTCTTGCAATTGTGAGTTTTCATTTTGCAATTCTTAAATTTTTCCTCAGAATTCTCAGTATTTTCTTGCAATTTTTTTTCAATTCCGCTTTTATATCTTGCAATTCTGAGAAAAATCTCATAATTGTGAGATATACGTGCAAAGTTGTAGAACAAAGTCAGAATTGTGAAACTATTCGAAATTATGAGATAAGTGCTGAATTGAAAAAAAAGGTTGGAATTGTGATATACAAACTCAAGAGTTTTGACTTTTTTCGCCATTCCAAGTTCACATTTCACAATTCTTACTTTCTTTTGTTAGACTCTTTTCTCACAACTGTTTAGTTCTCATTCAGACTTTTCTTTGCAATTCTGAGTTTATATCTCGCAATTCTGAGAAAAAAGTAATGATTATCTTTATACAAGCATGATGCAGTGCATTATACGTGCACAGTTAGAAATTTGTTCATTGTCTTCATTAGGCAGTTAATACAGAAGTTTCACTTCGCGGGTAATGTTGTACGATCCCCGGAGGCTTTTCGCAGCCATTTGAATACTTTCCCCATCAGCTAATCACTTTCATAGTCATAACCAATTGCTCTTTTGATTCCGTAGGCTTTGCGGGACTTCAAGGGGTAATTTCAGGACAATTAAGTTGTTATAGTTGACAGTCGGTGGATGTATAGGCTCATCAGCACAGTATGTTGATGATGGAGGGCTGTTAGCAGGAATAGCTGAGTCTGGTGCTCTCACAGGGGATGTGAGATGGTGCACGCTGACAGAAATCCTGGATGCTAGTTAGCAAGCAGCAGTGCACTGTCAGGTGGCAGGAGTCAAATCAAATGAGAGCTAAGCCACTCAAGCACACAATGACAACCACTGTGTCTCATGAATTAAAGATGACTGTATGACGAGAGGGAGGAGACAAAGAGCGAGAAGATAAAGAAGAATCAATCCCTTCCTCTCATTCTTCTTTGTGGGCCACAAGCTTGTAAAATAAACTCGTGGGTTTTTTTGGCCAGATGCTACGCGCCAAACGGCGGTCTGGAGTGCACAGACATACTACTAAATCTAATGGCTTAAGTTAGCGATTTAAAAATAGATAATATCCTCCTTCCTACAAATCGTCACCGTCACATCCAGCTAAGGCTGCTGGGAGACAGGAACCCCAGACATTTGCTCCCAATCTCAGTTTCCTACTTAGATCCAGCGGTTTGATTAGCTAGGGGAGCGAACGGCTGGGAATATTATGTACTTGGAGAGGACGGGGGTATTTTATTGGTATTCTGGATGTTTCCAAGATATTAATACTCTCAGAATTGAATATCTAGTCAATGTGCAGCTTGATTAAAAAATATATATACGATAGGGTAACCTGACCCAGCTGTGGTTGGTAGGTTAAAAAAATAAATTTTTAGGTATTAAAATTATTTAAAATAAACTAATACCTATTATAAACATAATCAAATTTATTAAATGATTAATTTGTTTAGTTTGGTTGGCAATGTTCGGTAAAGGAAACTATATTCTAAACCAAATTTATTACATTAATAATATACAACTATTACATTAATAATATACTTTATTAATAACAATATATAATTAATCATATAACATGATACATTTATCACCCTTTTTGTTAAAAACAAAGTGTTAAAAAGGAAACAAGTTACAATTGAAAACATTTTAAACCAATCTAACACCTATTAAAATAATATAAAATAATATATCATAATTTTAAACACTTTTTAGGTTGTTTGGCAGTAATAACAATCTATAAATAAGGTTTTAATTTTAAACCAAACTGACTCATTTTATATGATCATTATTATATTTTAATAATATACATAATTAAACATATGATACATTTACCATTATTAATTTTAACCCCTTATTTTTTTTCAGGGAGGGTAGCAATGTTAGAAAGCTATATATATATATATATATATATATATATATATATATATATATATATATATATATATATATATATATATATATATATATATATATAATGTTACACCAATCATAACAATATGTATTAATAATATATGATACATCTATATATGATACGATTCATTTTACCCTTCAGATAGGTTGGTTGCAAGTGTACTAAAACCTATCAGAAAATATCTAAATTAATAACATGCAATGAATCATAATAATATAATACACTGATGATGTAATTTATGATGTATGCCAATTTATTATACGACCAACTTAATGACCCCTTTTTGTAAAACAAATAAACAAGTAAATGCAGTTTTTGGTTTTAAAATAAATAAATAGCCATTTTAAAACAAATTAACACCTATAGTAAAATATTAATAGTATACATAATTAATCAAAATGTATGATAAATTATTTATATTATATTATTAATTCTAACCCATTTTTTACAGTCTTAAATGATGGTTTAACCCCATCTTTCATTTAAATAAACAACAGGGAGGCTCATCAGCTATGGAATAATTAATTTACCTTCATTTAATATTCCATGTGCCAACCAACCCATCACTATAAGGGAAAACATTCAGGTTATTGCACCAGCACCCACTTCTGACCCAAAAGTGCAACCCTGTGCCAACCAGCTCCATTCTTCCGTTCACATAATACAAAATATACCCACCCTGGGAAAAGCCCAACAAAATATTTGCTTCCTGTATTTATTCCCGTCTTGTTAAGAAGTCAAGCTGTGAACCCAACAAAGGGCATGTGTTCTGAATTTAGGTCTAAAACTTGTCAGCTCTTTTCTGCAAGCACTGGGATTGTTTCCTAATAGTACGGTTTATGAGGGTCGGTTTGTGAAGCCAGCATTTGGATGTTTCCATTTTAAACCGATCATTAAGGCATGTTTGCTGTGCATTTATTATCTACAGCCAGGGAATATTCTCAGTCAGTCTTTCCACAAAGAAAAAAATAAAAACACATGACACTGCAAATGTTGCTGGAAAGAATGAACGTTAAAAACCAGCCTTGGGAAACGAGGAAAACATAAAGATGCACACTACTCAATGACTGTAAACAGCTGACATAAACATTACCCCTGACCCTGATGTCTCACACAGTTTGAAAAACCATAAGTGTATTTTAACCTGTCAGACGGCATACTGATGACGTCACTAGACGAGTAAAAACCAAGAACATTTTTTCATAACTGCAGTGCTTTTATGGGCCAAATATGATCTCAATGCAACATATAATGTTGTATTTCGAAAGCAAGCAGTTTTTTTTTCTCAAAGGCCTTCTAAGAAAGGAATTTGAAGCTGCAAGCATGCAATAAAACACAGTACAGATATTTCCACAATAAGCCAAGCAACACTTCTTGTTCATGTACCATTTTATTGGACTTATATAGAAATACTTAAAAAAACAAAACAAACAAAAAAAAAAACATGAAGTAGCACCATTACTTAAGTTTTTACTTTATCATGTAGAACTTTAAATGTCAGAAAAATAAAACTCTTGATACATTTTCAAATCTTGTTTCAGCAAATATAATATTAGTATTCGACCATGAGGTTAAAGGCCTTTTATCATAAAATAAAATATACTTTGTTTTTAAACTTTGCTCAATAAAGTACATAGACGCTCAAGTAACTTCACCTACATATACATAAACAAGTGGTAAACAAACGTATTAAAATAGAAATCCTAAACCTATAGTGGCGCAACAGAACAGAACTCTGTGATACCCACTGGAATCTAATTCATACAAATTTTTAGAAAGCTTAAATGGTTCCTTTTTGTCTGAACATACTAAGTTTTATACATTTCGACATATTTCGTAATAATATAGAATAAAATATGCTTTATATTACTGAATAGAAAATATGCTGGGTGAAACGGATTGAAAAAAACATTTTTTTTGCTGAACCTAGAAACCCTCCAACCCAATAGAATACTGTCCGATGCAAAAACACATTTCTTGGTCTGAATCGCCATCCGCTTTTCGAGTGATATTAAAATAATACAGTGTTCGTTGCCGCGAGGCCATACTAAAAAATAAAAAGATATTTGAACCCAGCTACAAAAAAGTTCACTGAACTTAAATTAAAATATTTGTAAACATCTTTGCCATACGAAATATAATCTTTCAAGTCAAAAAAGAATAAAATACTTCAATCTGTATTAATGTCATCATGAATATTTAAAACTTGTGGAATTTCTGCTTTAACTATACATATATATTTATATATATGTAGAATATGATGCTGTTCTCCCTCAAACGAGTTCCATCACGTAAGCTGCAGTATCTCCACACTGCTGTGAGTCTCTCTCTCTCTGTGCTGTGTGTGTGTGTGTGTCAGACAGGAAGCCGTCCAGATTCCCCCGAACTCCAGGTCTGCTACCAGTACATTCGATCAGTGGAATCGAAAGGCTCGTTTATGCTAACAGTCTAAGGTACCTCGGTTGAGACCGTCGGCCGTCCTTACTTCATCAACGCTTGCTTGTGTACAGCTGACTAAAACTATTGATTACTAGGCTTGAATATTTAAAACATGCATTAGATGTTGAAAATATTTGTCCCGAGCTACAGTACGGTATGAACAATGGCCGTCCCTTTTTGGATACTGCAGCTCTACATATATATGTATATACACGTAAAATAACACACGTTATTAGGCTCTTGCAAAGTCAAAGAGGGTGCATGGATGCCCTTTAGGAAAATATACGTATAGCCTGAGTAACTGCAGCATGGCAGACGGGGCATTTGGGCTCGTTCCTCTCGCAGATGCGGTTGGCACACTCCATGCAGAACAGGTTGTGGCCGCAGGGCACCAGAGCCGCAATCACCTCGCTCTCGAAGCACACCGAGCAGTCCCGACTTCCCTTGCGGCTCATCCCAGATGAAGATGAAGAGGACGACGAGGAGGATGAAGAGATGGAGGAGTCGGAGGGAACACCGGAATGATGGGATCCCATCGAGTAACCGGGGAAGCTGAGTGTGCCTCCGCCTGGATCGCTGCGCACCCGGCGTGCCAATGGATGCTCAACCACACCATTGGCCTGGTGCAAAGGCGGGGACAGCCTGGGCTGGTTAGCTCGGCGCTGCAGCCCGTTGGCATTCATGGAAGCATTGGCGGGGAAAACGGGCGATGAGGCCGAGGTGCCGTTGGCAGAGCGTTCGTACTGCGACCACATCAGGCCCGGCGGCGCTGGAGTAGGGTCGAATCCCGGAGATGGATCGAAGGCCAAGTCAGTGCAATCGGGTGAGATCACCTCGCCGCCATACACAAATCCATTGGCGTTGTTGTTGTTGTTATTGTTGTTGCTGTTGCTGGAAGCAGTGTAGCTGAGGGCGGGGCTTGGCGGACTATAATCAGCCAGCCTCGAGCTGCTATTGTTGCCGCCAAAATACGAATCGGTAGAGGCACTCCCTAAGGAGCTGGAGCTGTCGTTGCGGTAATTGGAGAACGGCTTGCGACCTGAAGTGGGAGTGACGCTGGAGCTGGGCTTGCTCCACAAGCTGGCATTCCCATGCAAATCGAAACCCACGTCAGTGCCATTGGCGTGGAAGTCGTTCTCATCTGTGAACTCAATCAGGCCGCCGGTGCGCATGGCGATGTGTGCTTCGATCTCCTCCCTGGCCCGGTCAACATTCTCTGGCATGCCAGTCACCTCAAACACAGGCTCTTTGTCGCGGCTGGGTGTGACGATGTAGGTGTGTGTCTGCTGCTGGATGCGCTTGATGGTTGCCCCCTTGGGGCCAACCACTAGTCCCACTACCCGATAGGGCACCCGCACCTGAATGGTGGTCTGACCAGGCAGGTTGGGCGGGCCGGGTGCCGTGGCGTTCCCGTTCATGCTGCTGTTTTTGTTCCGCGAGGCTCGGATCATGGAGAAGTGCTCGGCTGCTGAGATGATTTCCCTCCGAGCCATGGCTACATCCTCTCGCCTGCCTGTCACAACAAAGACCGGCTCCTCTCCCCGCACTGGAGTTTTGATATACGTATTGGTCTTTGCTCGCAGGGCTTTAATCTTGCAACCTACAATTGTGAGAAAAAATGAATGAGAAAAAGCAAACACAATCGGGCACAAATTAAAAAGATGCAGGTGGGGTGCAAGTGCACAGTCTTCAGGGAACAACAATTTCGCTTCTCTATCTTTTTCTTTTTTTTTTTGGTGCGGCATAAATTCAAACCACATGCTCGGCTACTTGACATACAGGGTCAAAAATAGCACAGGGAGAGAAAAAAAAGCGCATGCTGAATTAAAGATTTTCCAGAGAGTCTGACGCTCTAATCATACTGTCAACAACTTGTTTTCTGTAGATAACCTACAGAACGTGTTGTCGCCTAGATCCAGGCTACATAATGGTGTTTCCTGGTCAAGGAAGTCTATTCCCAGTAGACTGCATAAGGAGTGTAAACAAAGTCCATTGAGACAAAGAAAGAAATTGCCGCTGCCTGAAGAAAACGGCACTTCGCTCTAGATATACACAGGAATGTTGTCTATTTAACGTGATGACACATTAAAGGTAGATATGCTTGGGTTTGGTCAGCACTCCTTTGCTTTTGTTTGGTCGGACATGAAGAGGGCAGTGCAGTTGAAAATAGGCTATAACCTACATTCCCCATGCAAATAACTACACATGCTACAGTAACAGCATGCACGCATTTCTTTGAAGAGAATGATGATTACCTTGTCTGCCGACGATTTCAGCAACGTGCTCGGAGCTGGGAACGGGAACGCACTCGGTCATATTCACGCTCCTTTTCCTGGGCTCGTTGTCATACAGCGAATTTTCATCGTTATCCAGACCGAGCAGCGAGAGCTGGTCCAGAGCGATCTGCAGGGCTCTTTGGTCATCCAGGGCGTCCCCCTGCCCGCCGCTGCCGCTCCGCTCCATGTCGGCGAACAGCGAACTAGGCATCTTGGATGGGTCTGGAAACAAAGAGGGAAAACTTACAGGAGGGTGGGACTGAGCTGGGGACGGCAGGTTTTAAAAAAGCTCCACTGGTGCGAATTCAATGCGCGTCCTTGTGTCCAAACAACAGTGATAATAATAATAATAATTAAAAAAAAAGAAATATCAGTGCAATCCCGAAGCGTGAAATACGCGTTATTCCCGGAGACTGGAAAGCCGGTGGTGGCGATATTCCCCTTTAGAGTGCGCACCCCTCCCTTGCAGCTCGTTTCTGTTCGCTGTCTGACTCGCTGCAGCCAGACGCGGCACTACCGGAGAATATGTGCGCATGACGTCACCCCCGGTCTGACGGGGCAGGGATGGTGCGGAGCTCGGTTGCGATTTGCATGCGCTGCGCTGATTGGACGGATTCTGAACCGAGGCCGAGTTCAGCCACAGCTCGGCGCGCCCCGCCCTTTTCTTTTGTGGTCTTGTTAAAAAGCAACATAACACATTTTATGTGCATTACAGTTATTGTACAACTTTCTCGTTTTCATGAAGCTTCACCCAACAAGTGTGGTTAAGACGTGTGTTAAAAAGAGCTGTTGGTTTTATTCTTCTTCTTCTTCTTCTTCTTCTTCTTCTTCTTCTTCTTCTTCTTCTTCTTCTTCTTGTTATTATTATTATTATTATTACTTTTATTATTGCAAGTGTAAACAAGAATAAACTTCAACAATTAAATACAGCATTGGATGGCATTTATGAATAAATAAATAATATAGGAAGAGGTTTGCATAACTGTTCTGAGTTGCAGTGTTTAGCATCATTGTGGGTATGGATTTGCTTTACTTGTTAAAAACTACCAAAAAATAAATCAAATACCTACACTTTAAGGTGATAACTCTGAAAATGTTTCAGATTCAGGCAGTATCACAATAAATCTTCATCATTTATTTATTTATTTATTGGCCTTTTGTTATTATTATTATTAACCCTAGAGGTGGATTGCATCAGGAACTGAGAGATACAGTATACTAAGGTCTTTGTACATGGTTTCATTGCCATCATGTTAGCATTACATGACCAAAGCATAAATCATCCAAACAAAGCATAAATTAAGCAAACAAAGTAATTATCCATTGTCACAATGTGTGCAGGGCACCTTTCTGGGCTGATAGGTGCAAATAAAGCTAAATCCACTGCAATTATTGGGGTGATTATTGGGAGCCGGCTAAATGTAAACAAAACCTTCTTTGTCCACCTTCAATATTAGTTGAGCCTCTAATAATAATAATTAGCATTTAGAGCATATTAGCTGCTTAAGTTTGTATCTAATTTAGGTTCTGCAAAACAATTTATAATTATTTTCGGTATCCTCTAAGTGACCTTTACATGTGCTGTTCAAAAGCCTCAATAAAGGAGAATGTGCCAAGACATGCACTCTCTTTGTCTGCTGCACTCTCTCTCTCTCTCTCTCTCTCTCTCTCTCTCTCTCTCTCTCTCTCTCTCTCTCTCTCTCTCTCTCTCTCTCTCTCTCTCTCTCTCTCTCTCTCTCTCTCTCTCTCTCTCTCTCTCTCTCTCTCTCTCTCTCTCTCTCTCTCTCTCTCTCTCTCTCTCTCTCAATTCAATTTCATTTTAGTTGTGCTTTATTGGCATGAAAAAAAACTTTACATTTGTATTGCCAAAGCAGTTGCAGCTGGGCTGCTTACAAATAGTGCACATATGTATTTACAGAAAGAAAAAGAATAATAGTAATAATAAAATATATAAATAGTATTAACCATGTAGTGCAAAGTGAATTAGTGTATGTGAATGTATAAGTTAGAAATAAAATAAAATAGAATATGGTATTAGATTTACAGAGGCAAAATATACATCTAAGTAATACAATACAGTAATATGGCATAACATAATCTACATGTGATGGAAACATCAGATCAGGGCAGGTTGAGTGTTTTCTCTAATATCATGACAGGCAGACACATATTGAGCAGCAAACACACAGCAGTTCTTGTGTTCTCCTAACAGAAAGAACTCTCTCTCTCTCTCTCTCTCTGTGTGTCTCTGAAATACATTTAGCATTCATTCACATTTCAGTTACAGCGTGCTTATAATGTGAGCCACCACATTTGTATAATTTTATGCATTTATTCAAAGCATGCAAAGTCCCTGTCCAAATGACACCAGCCTCTCCTCCCCTCTCCTCTCACAATCAACTTTCAAGTGATTGTGTTAAATCATCTAATTTCCTTGAGATGTCATCATGTTTACACCTCGTCAGTAACATTTGGCTGAAAATACACAAAAATAGAACATTTGATAAAGCCACTGAGATGTGAATCTGTCAAACTGATTTAAATAACCACAGGCTCATTTTTCTGAGGAGTTCTGATTATCAGTAAAACAAGATTCATAATCACCTGTTATTGTCATGTTAGCAAAATGAGTTATCATTCCCATTCAATGCATCTTCTTCAAAATTCCATATCAATTTATTTCTGAGTGAGTCTAATCAATATTTCATCCCATCCACAAATATTTGCATTGTTGATGGCTGGTTAGCTATTAACAATACTCTCAAACCTGGTATGTTAAAGTGCATGATGGAAGTGCTTATTGGTGATCTCCCAATGGATCCCAAAGCATCTACAGGCAAATGTGCCTTTTGTGGCCCGAGCGGGAAGATGAAGTGGGGGCAGGGAAAACTGCTTCTTTTTACACAAAGAAAATTTCAAACCAATTCAGGGGCATTGAAACGAGGAGCACTTTCTTTGTCACCTCACTCCTGAGGAACAATAGGTATGCTAATATTAACCACCCCCAAACCTGAGAATGTGAGTCAGGGGCTTTTTTTGTTCATATTCACCCCTTTTTTATTCTTCTTTTTTAGTTTTAGCACAAGCCAGCTCACAATCTGAGTTTAAGAGCTGCATTGAGAAACATCTGGAGGTGGGAATTATGCTAAAGCCACATGCGTGGCTTATTTCTACGCTTTTTAGCTTTAGAGGTGAGTCACTTTGGTTTGTGATTTGCATAGTTATAGAGTGCATTCTGTACTGTATTGTGAAATCAAACACTGCCAAAGCACTGTAATATATAAGTGTATATATTAACATGTTGACTATATTTGATATTCACATGTATTATCATGTTTCATGTGTATTTAACACTGGACGGCAAGCAATGGGATAAAGTTGACTACTCTGAAAGATATCGCATTGCATGTCCAGTGCTGATCAATCACATTTACAGACTGTGGAGAACAAAGGCTGAGGAGCAGCCTCTGTACGTGCTGTCTTCATTTCTCCTTACACACACACTCACACTCACACACAGAACCAGCGGTTGAAAGCCTCAGCCACAGAGTCTGTTTAAAAACCACCACTTCGCATGTCTTTCCAGATCCGTTTCAAAAGTGGGTATGATTGATGTCCTCTCTGCTGCCCAGATGGAGTGACAGACGGAAGATCATTGTCATGACACAACTTTTACGAGGACATCTTTTTCCTGTTTAACTTGTTTTATGACAGCTCACACATTTTATTGCATCCCAAGAAATAAGAAAACCCATTTTAAAAGATGTGATGGTTCCTCTCTCTCTCTTTCTCTCTCTCTCTCTCTCTCTCTCTCTTTCTCTCTCTCTCTCTCTATATATATATATATATATATATATATATGTAATACTGTAATCTTTTTTTATGAATACAGTTTGAAGGACAAAAAAAAGTAATTTGATTATTTTGAATAACATTATTAAATTTATCATTATGATAATGTTATTATTATTAGTGGTACTAATTATTTTCATTATTTTTTTATTATGTAAATTAATAATGTATTATTAAATTTAAATTTTATTTTATTTAAAAATATTTTTTTTAATAAAAATAATAAGTTTAACTTTGATATGCAATGAATGGAGAGAAAATAAGGCATTATATATCTCAGATCTTTCTCTTGGAAGAAAGAAAACCCTGTAATCTCATATTTTCTCCTGTAGAGTTTCGGAGGAACCTCAGCAATATCTCAAAGTGCATTCAGATTGGCCAATTTCTTCAATCAAAACTCATCAAGTTCCTCCGAGACCAAATTATCTGATCTATAGCCTACTTTCCATGGTAGCACATTTCCTCCAAAGGAATTTTAGGAGAAATATCTGACACAAGTTGAAAATTGCACTCCATTCCCATTCTCCTGAGCAATGAAAGAGCAGCCTGTGAGCAATAAAACATCCCTCTGGCTGTGTCACATTATATGCCTTACATATGATTTCCCAAGCGTGCCAGTCAAAGTATAACCCGCTTCCTTTCCACTAGCACCTTGATGAATCAGGCTTTTCTATAAGTTTGCCTCAGTCTTAGTTTAATTAAGGTTCTTAGGTAATCTCAGGTCAGCGCGAATAAGCAAAGCGTTAACGTGGACTAGACAAACTATAGGTCATCCCTGCTTGTTTTTTCACATGTCCACCTTTGGAAGCGAGAAGAGGCCGGTTTAACACGTGCAATTTTTGCTGTTTTGCAATAGGACTTAACCAGCTGCTTATCCGTGATTACCCGGCTGCTCTTTAATGAGAGGAAGAGGGGCTTAGCTTGGCATGACCCAGACCTGTCTGAGTGCAGCGCGCGGCCATGAGTTAGCTAATAAGCCACCGGTCCCTGCCGTCAGGGCGGAAAAAATAACAACGGGAACAAAGTCAGGGAGGGAGGAAAGGCATGGACAGAAACGAGAGAAGAGAGGTCACAGAAGACAGACTATGACATCATCTGTTTGGTTTATTCTGGATGCATGTATTGCACATGCATTCTCTTATTTACATGCATGCACTTGTTTTAAGCCAACGACTGTATAAACCCCACCCTTCTCTCTCTCTTTGTCTGCACCGCACACAGACGCATGGCAGTGTTGCGTAATTAAATATGTGCTTTTTGCAGCTCTGCATCACTGAAGCAAAACCGCGTTTTCTGTTATGGCTGCGTTCTCAACACAAGAAGCCCAGTTCGTTTTCCAACTCCGAAACAGAGATGCATTCAAATATGCACCGGTGCGGTGCATTACGTAGGTGAAAAGATAAAGTAGGCCAGTGCTGCAGTGGTGCAGTGTGTGTGTTAGCACTGGCCCATCCCTTCGCAGACTGCTACACGCACTGACACACTGAACTCGAGTGCCACTGATTCGCCTCCTCCCATTGGCTGCCTGCCAGACGCCTGGAGAAGAAGCATGCAGCAGAGCAGAGCGCAGCGGCAGGACAGCTGGGGCTGCTCCCCCACAATGCACCACTCCCACCCAGGCCCTGCCTCTGTGCTCTGCCCCTCCCGCCTGCAGTGCCGCCGCAGAATCCTTTGGATGCTGTACAGCCCTCTGAGTCTCAGCCAGGACCAGGGAAGCCCGCGCCCATCGCGTTAAATAATAAACATCAAGTGCGAAAAGCACCAGCTCATCAATATTTAGCAGTCTGGGTGCATGACAGCTTATGTAAAAAATTACATAGTTCTGAAAATGAACACATTAGGTTGTCTAGAACATTTAAACGATTGAAATTAAAGGAAATGGCAAAAACTGGAATTTATTGTTAAGTATTTGCAAATAATATTTTTAATTTTACAAGATGCACACATTCAGTTGTATCAGTTGTATGCTTACTATTCTGAAAACAGCTGTTTATCATCTTACCACATTCAATTACATGAATCTCATGTCACGAATCACAGTCTGCATTTTCAATTCAAAAAGTTGAGCAGTTTGCATCACTGGATATTATAGGGTGCTGAAGGGATGATGTATTTTTGCAGGGCAGAACCCAGAAATGAGTTCCATTTTAGCACTTCCAGTTCCATCGTCCTGGGCTTTTTGAATGGGTTTTTGGTTAAACGCCTGAAATAAGGTCTGTTCCTAACTGAATTGTGTTATTGATGAACAAAACATGTAAGAATCATAAAGTTTTGTTGGTCATAGACCTTATCTTCTTTAATAATCTAAAAGCCAGTGAAAAAAAATCTATTGGGTTTATGTCTAGGGAACCAGGGGGATAGTAAATTCTGGGTTGGCCTACAAAAATACTGTATCTCATCACTGCAGTGCCTTATTGCTACTCATTTAACTTTTCTATTCTAGAAATTGTCAAAAATATATCTTAATTTACACTCCTTCAAATGAAGAATGGGCCGGTCTGGTGTCCCAGCCTAGCGGCGTGCTGGTTAATTGTGCTACTAATGAGCAAAGGGAAGCTGTGCTGCCTTTGCAGGGAGGTCAGCGGGAAAAGATGTTCACCGGGCCAACTTCCAGTGCCCAGGATGAGATCGGCGACAAAAGGCATCCACTCAAGCCTAAACAAACAAGGGCTTTCAGACAGGTCTGTCTCACAGAAACAAAGAAAACAGACCTGCTAGTACAGCCCTGGGGGATCATTTTAAATGAAGCAGGAAGAAGGAAGGGATGCAACAATCAACATCACTCACCGTGAGGCTGCAGGAGACAAACGAGACTCATTCACAGACAAACAACCAACATTAGACTTGTCTTCATGCTAACACGTTGTGTTTTTACCATGCACACCTTCTTTGCATTACACAATTATGAACTAATCCTGATACATTTTCACTCCTGATGCACTGAAAACCTAGTATCCTGCCACATATCAGAAATGGTGATGTGAGTCAGTAGGGCAAAGTTCGTGGCTCATCCTGCCAGCTGTCTTTGGGAGCATCAACTTTCCTGTAACGTATAATAAACAAATCAAGTGGGATCTCAACAGCAGCTTTTCCTAAACTTCTTTTTAAAGTAAGACTACTTATTTGTAACCACAGACTAGAAGTGGGTTTTCCTTTCATTGAGGAGGCTGATTAGCTGTGAGGCATGCTCTTCTAGGTTTTTTCCCTTAATCAAGCAAGAGCATAAATAAATACCATGTTGTATATGGTCATTTTTTTCATTCGGCATGGAATTGGGTCAACCACACAACATTAAGCAGTTTTGGTTTTTCCTCAGTCTCTGCATGTTTCCTTTCTCTCTCTTTCTCTCTTTCTCTCTTTCTCTCTCTCTCTCTCTCTCTCTCTCTCTCTCTCTCTCTCTCTCTCTCTCTCTCTCTCTCTCTCTCTCTCTCTCTCTTCCTTTCTCTGCCTCTGCCCAGATGCATTGCAGTTTAGCAGCAGCTGGATTCAGCTGAGAAGTAAAAGAAATACTATGCTTACACAAGGTAGAAGTTTTGTTTTTGAAAAACTGTTTTAGGGAGTGTCTTGAGTTGATCTGGGAACTGAAATTTGAGGTTACACCCTTTAAAGACCACGAAATTAGATTTTTGTGGCTTTTAGTCATTTTTAGCTTTTTGGGCAATTCTATATGCTAATGTTCTCATAAAAGTTGACATTTGTTTTAGCACGTAGTGCACACAGTTTGTCTTTTGGAAATGGACCAAAAATACTGACTTACCCTTTGCTAAACAGACTTTTGTCCACCAGATGCTTTCTAGAAAAAGGGGGCAAAATTACAATGATTAAAAGTTGGGCACTTTCAATAGTTCTTAAACATTAATAAGAAACAAACAATGCAAGAAGTGTAGCCCGATGTACTCATATATGTTGAAAATTTGTTTTAGCACCTAATGTATGCAGTTTCTCTTTTGGGAAATGGACCAAACATTCTGACTTGTCCTGTACCTATCCTGTCCATCAAATGCTTTCTAGAAAAGGAAACAATATGAGGAAAAAGATTAAAAGTGTGGTATACCATTAATGGTCCTTAACCCTCTCAGGCTCAAATTAAGTTTTAGTAACTTAGTAACTTTAGTAACCTTTAGTAAAGTTTTTAGTACTCCAGATACATAAAATATGTATCTGGAGTAATAAGGTTTTTAGTGTTTAACTGTTGCAAGTCAGCAACGCCTGCCTTGAGAGGATTAAATGTCAGCAACAAACATAGAGCACAAGCAGTGTCCAATTCACAAATAAATGACTACTCTGAGTCTGATCTATTTTATGAATCAGTAAAAACCAAGGACACCATTTCCAAAACAATATTCAAAGGCCCTTCATTACTTTTTTTTAATACTTCTGTTGTTATGACAAAGTTAAAGTAATTTTATAAAATTGTAATAAAATAAAAATGCATTCACATTTTAATGACCAATGAATTTGCATGACTTTTCAAATATTTGTGATTACATGATAAACTTTTTTTTTTTGCTTACAAATAGCAAAATAAGGAGATAAGTAATGTTTTATTATTGTTGTTATTTTTATTTACTTTTTGTTTTACTCACAAATAACATTTGTACCTAATAACTAAAAATTATATTTATTATCGAAATTTCGATTACTTTTAAAGGTTTTATTAATCTCCATTACTTTATCAGTTCAATAACCATCCTTTTTTTAAAAACCCTCATATTCAGGTTTTCCAAGGCCATGTGAATTCTGGGGTCTGTTTCATAAAACAAATTTACCAAATAAGCCAGGCTTATTTCAGTTAGTCTGAATTATTTTTAACAAATTCAACTGGCAAAACGTCAGGCTAACTGAAATAAACCTGGCTTATTTGGTAAATTTGTTTCATGTAACAGGATCCCAGTTTCTAAATACAATTAGTTAAGGATTCATATTCAAATAAGAGAAATTACATCAGATTACATTTAGATTTTTAGCCGTTTTAGTTTATTTTTAAGCTTAAAACCAAAAATCTTAAAAACATTCTAGGCCTCGGAAACTTCCTACTCCAAAAAAAAAAAAACACCTTAAAATATGTAAACAAAACCAGTTTTGTTTTGTTTAGCAGTCACCATCTTTGAAGTAAAAAAAATAAATCATTAATGCAATCATTATGAAGTCGGAATTGGGATCAGAATTCTGTTCGATTCCTGTCCCTAAGTCTTGTGGAGGTAGAGACCAACAGGAATCAGATTTGAAGTTCCATTGACTCCAGGCTGCATTGATTGCTGCTTGGAAGGCGGCCAGGCCTGAGGCAGCGGCAGAAACAGTAGTAAAGCACCACTGACTCCCTCTCTCTCTCTCTCAGAGCAGGAGCCGCTGCATAGAGGAAGAGCTCTGTCTGAATGCAAGCCCTGTTCTCAACTTGTGGGTCATTCCTCCAGAGCTCTGCTATCTGATCACAAACAGAGTAACTGGCTCCCATACAAACCAAATCAAATCCAAAGAAACCTCTGGCTGATGTGGAAGAAAAATCTTTTGCTATGTCAATTCAACAAAATTCGTTACCCCCACACCCATACGCATTTATATCCCTGCCTCTGATCTGAACACGATCTCGTTGACACAAAACGAAAAGGATTCCAGAGGCTCCAGCAATGACATGCTAACAGGCCCTGTGAAGGTTTGCTAGCCAGTGAATGTGAAAGCTGCAGTACTCACAGACACCAGAGGGGGGAACTCGACATGACTGCCAAACAAAGACATGTGTGCAGTTCAGCAGGGCTGTGTGGAGTGGACTCGCTCATCCATCAGCTGAAGAAGCAGGAAAAACTTCTCACAGGTGAGCTGCTACATCCACAGACCCACACCATCACTCATTACGCTCACTTTCACCGTAGGAAAACAGAGGACAAAATGTCATGGTTACTTAACAATTCCTTTCATCACTATGAGATTTCTCATATCTGAAGGGTCACAGACAGTGTATTTACAGATCTATAGCAACACTGAAAAAATTCTTATTCAGTATTTTTGTCATGTCTTCTATTACAATTATCTAAACATCATGAAAACAAGGTAAATTAAATTGCATAAAAAATAAGTCTTGGTTTAGACTAGTGTGTGTGTGTGTGTGTGTGTGTGTGTGTTTATACAAAGCATCAATCAACAATAAAAGATCAGAAGTCAAGCCACTATTAATGCTAGAGAGGATAAGACAATGCAAAACAAAATCCTGATTAGGAGATTTTTATCCATTTTGTATTTTTCAGTCAAACTATTTAAGTCTTCTTTCAAAAACAACATGAATGGTGTTGAAAGGTGTTATTTCTTACTTAAAAATAGAAAATTATCAGATGATTATTTGCATTTGGATGTTTGTTTATTTAATTGGATTATAGAGATAGGCATTGATCATTTAATACAGGAAACCATAGTTTTATTGAATTCTTAGCAAAATATACCATATAGAGATTTATGCAGATATCAAGGTAATGACTCAAATTTTGTTCATACCACCCACCCTGACAGTATATGAGCTGAATTCTTCAAACGACTAATAACTAAACGGTACATTTGCCAGAGTGAATGACCCACGACTCCACGGGAGGAGGGTGGGTGGTCAGAGTGAAGTATTTCTCTTTAGAGGTTCACTCAGGTTCATTTCTCTCATTTTTTTTATCTTACTCAACTTATTAATTTTTGGAGAAAGGTAATGCTATAAATGACTCTAATATGCTGATTTGCTGCTTAAGAAGTATTTCTTATTATTATTAATGTTGGAAGCATTTTTGCTGCTTGATATTTTTTTGTGGAAATTGTTTCTTTGAAGAAGTGCGTTTATTTGAAATTGCAAAATTATAAATGCCTTTACTGTCACTTTCGATCAATTTATGAAATTGAGGTTTTGCAAGCAGATATTGCACTTTTCTAATATGCTTGTGTAGAGGACATTTCGGGTCTTAGTCTCCCTTATGGTGAAAATTAGACTTCAAATAATCCCAGAGAGAAGCCGTCATGTTGTTCTACTGACGAGAAACATGCACATTCTCTCCGGAGCGCATGCAATTCAGCGTGTGTGGCCATTTTTTAATCAATATGCCAGTTTCCAGACCCAGACTTTGAAGTGGTGCTCCTGATGAATCAGGCATTGGAACAAATGATGCTGTGAATCAGACAGGAAACAAATGTTTGAGGGTCACAATTCTGCGCTTACCTCTCTCTGCCATTATGAAGGATCATCATTACTGTTCCTAGCAATGCAAAAACACGCAGCATGGATGTAATAGCTAGAAAAAGCCACGTTAACGCTTCACTGGCTAAATGGTTGTGTAAAATTGACTGATATTCAAAGCAATAGCAAACATTTTGGTCAAAACAGAGCTGCTGACCTGGATAAACCAGGACAGTTATTCTGTATCATATCATATCATATCCCATCTCATATTATTTATACTATATTTTTACACCAGTCCACAGAAAAAGTCACATTTGATTCCAAAGGAACACTTTTATTTATTACACGTTATTTATGTATAGCAAATGCAGTTATTTTTTTTTTACCTGTCCTAATCCCACAATGCAGTGCACTGTGGCAAATAAAGCAAAAATGTTAACAATCACACATTGTAAAGGAATACTTCACTCAAACATGAAAATATGCTGAAAAAGTTCTCACTCTCTGGTCATCAAAGATAGATTAGTATGTTTTTTACATCTGAAAAGTGAAAAGTGTGTGTTTGCAAGAAACAAATACATTACTAAGGCATTTTAACTTCAAACTGTTGTTTCCGGCTGTTGCGAGTCGTCTATCCATAAAACTGTTTTCTCTAGAGAAAAATGTGTCTTGTCTGAAACAGGAGAGAAATAGGCACAGATCAAGCACCTCTAACAAGCGAAATCAGCCTAAAACAGTTCTAAACAAATGTGTCTGTGGATTTTTATGTGAGAGGACAACAGGAGATGGACTTTTTCACTAGAGGAAGCGTTTTTAAGGATTATGGACTCATATTTTGGCCAGAAACAATGGTTTAAAGTTAAAACGCCTTAATGGTGGATTTGTTTCTCACAAACATGCAGCTTTTCACTTCTCAAAATGTCAACTGATGGACTGGAGTGGTGTGGATTATTATGATTTTTTTATCAGCTGTTTGGACTCTCATTCTGACGGCACCCATTCACTGCAGAGCATCCATTGGGGAGCAAATGGTGTAATGCTACATTTCTCCAAATCTGTTCTGATGACCTCATGACCAACAAACTCATCTATATATCAGATGGCCTGAGGGTGAGTTCATTTTCAGCAAATTGTATTTTTGAGTGAACAATATCCTTTAACATTTCATCAGTTGGTCCCACTTTATATGAAGTGGCCTTAACTGCTATGTACTTACATCAAAACATAAGTAGAAAAAAATAAAAAAAATAAATAAAACCATGTGTGTAGCACATAAATGCATTGTATCAAATGATTAATTTAAATGTAAGTGCATAGTAGTTAAGGCCACTTACTATAAACTGGGACCGATCAGTCTACCAAAAAAGAATGTAAAAACTTGCTGCATTAAATATACAATATATACTAAGGTCATGATGTGACAACAATGTAGTATTGCTGATCCTTGCATAATGTTTTACAGCACATACTATTTTGACTTTGCAAGTATGCAGTACATTAGAATGCCGTATGCTTTATATGCATCAAAGTAATGGTAACACGTAAGTAACTACTGTCTAAAGTTTGCACACAGATACTAAAATGGCTAAGAAAACTTTTAGGAAGCAATGTAATACAAATTTTAAAAATGTGCCAAAACAATATACAGAAGAACAATTGGGACTGACAAGCTGTGTTTAACAAAGCACTCGCTCTTTCTGTTTTCACACCATGGAGGGTAAAATCATTCAGAAATGTAAAACTGTTGGATGAATAAAAGTTAATACTGAAATACACAATTTGGCATTTAATTATGAAACAATTAATGTAACTTGCACATAAAAGTTCGACATTCTGGCATAAACATGCATTCGGCAATAGCGAGGCTGTCTGTATTTGCTTTACGCCCACTGATCGCCAGACTTTAGAGGTTACTGTACTGTACTAGTTGTAAAAGTACGATTGGGTGCATTTGAAGCCGAAGGCAAAAAAGTAAAAAAAAAAAACTTAATGAAATTGTCACTCACGGACTTTGCAGTCAAAGTGGTTCTTTAAAGAGTCCCTCAGTCACAGTCAGATCAATATCTGCAGACAACAACACAACACCTCACAGCATAATGAAGTACTCACAGGCATGAACAGCTCCAAGACGGGGATGAGGGAGAGAGATTGAGGAACAAAGATGCAGGATAGAGAGATGAATTGTGTCCAATCACTCTCACTTAACACTTCCAGTGCACACTCTTGGAAATAAAGCTTCCAGATAGACATACAAAAAAGCCTTTATAACCTCATGTCACATGAAAACCTAAATCATTGCCTTCTCTAGTTCTTCAGAAAACCGTCTATGAACTGGTCCCTTAAATCAGTCTTTCTGCTTCAGGATCCAGATTTTACAGTGGCGACCCAACACAAAACTTTTCATTGTATTAAAGTAGCTAAAATGTCTATAAAATCAAACATTAAATGGAAAATTTACCAAGAAAGGAAAATTCTGTAATTTTTTACTCGCCCTCATGAAAACAAATGAATAAACAGCACTGGATCCCATTGACTTTCATTGTACGGTGGTTTGGTGTTTTAACATCATGACGACTTCCTTGGCTATTTAAGTTTAAATATAAAAGAGCAATTTAAAAACCTATGCAAGGTGTTTTTTTTTTTTTTAAATGCATCAACATGGCATAAATAAATAATATTTCTTAAAAAAAAATGCTGTTATTGTTAAAAAAAAGAACTATAGAAATATATATAAAACTATAAAATAGATTTGGTAATTGAAATAAAGCTGAAATCAAATTAAACATAAATATTATATTAAAAACCAAAAAAAAAAAAAAAACGTTTAGTTGAAATACTAAAATTACTACAAAATAATTTTTTTTTTTAAATATATATAATAATCAAAATCAAAGTATTAAATTAAAAGCTAATCCAAAATATGAATAAACATTATATAAAAAACCAAATAATTAAATAAAATGAAAGGGGACTAAAAATGGCAAAACAAATTAAAATTTTTGGGCGAGCTATGCCTTTAAGACTGTCATCTCCTCTGGAGAACCTTTATTTTTAAGAGAGCGGAGTAAAATTCTGTATAACAAAAAGACAAAGCATACTCTTTTAACTCTCTCTGGGCCCCAGGGTGGACGTTTGTCTGTTTTGGCACATTATGCCAGGTAGAAGTGGGCAGAAGCGGCATCAGGTGCCGCTGTGCCCATCTTTGATCAAACACACCAGCTGTCCACACACACAGCCTGGCCGGCGCAGGATCCCGATATAGCATCTTTATTTTACATAACCATATCCACTTAAGACACATCGTACACATCTGAGACAGACACAAACCAGAGCTGAGAGGAGCAAAGTTCAATAACACTCTGAAAGGAGAAATATCAAGTGTAAATAGCGAATGCTAGGATGTCTTCAGGGTTATATTAACATCCAGAAATGTTTATGTCTACAACCGAGCATCTTATTTCCATGTTTCCACAGCGAAGAATTTTTATGGGCTGTTTTTAAGGATGGTGTTTATGTTCCTATGCTTTTTTCCTTTCTCGAGCTATAGGAGCTTTTGTCAGCCGATGCCTGACGTCTGGCCTGGCAGCTCTAAGAGCGCCTTCGCTTATGAAATCCATCATGACATTAGCTGGCAGGGTTAATGGTTTTAAAAGCAAAGAACGGCTGCTGAAAGAAAGAAGAGCGCTGTCAGACACATAAACATCCCTCGTCTTTCATAAGCTCTGGGGAAGATGGTGTGGGGGAGTCGATTCGGTCCAAAGAAATCCACAGACAGGAGGGGGATACGGCATCTTTTCCTCTGTCGCTCTGTTTTTCATTCGCTCACTCTATCTTTGTGCTATTTGACCAAGTGCTGCCTGTGAGAGTTTGTGTGGGTGGACGGGCTGGATCCATCAGTGAGACAGCTCGCTCTCTCTCTCTCTCTCTCTCTCTCTCTCTCTCTCTCTCTCTGTGTGTGTGAGTGCAGGTGTGTTTTTGGTTAGAGATGTTGAGTTCTCTGTGTGTACTGGAGTGTGCTAATTGAGCACAGTCTTGCTGGGACTCAGCCCATATGGAAATTGTTTTGGCGAAGGGAAGGAAAAGATGGAAAAAAAAACTCGAAAAGAAAAGCTCACACTGGCACAGAAATCATCATTATAAAACTCTATGGTACTTTCCTTGAAAAGGGTGTAAAATAGGGCCTGAAAAATAAATAAACAGTCAGAAATACTGACTGTAAAAGTAAGCGTTGCTTGCAAAAAATTATAAAGAGTTTCAAATCCTGATTTGCTTGAAAATCTCTAGCAACAAACCTGAGCTGGAAATCACAAATAGACATGTAAAAATATAAAACAAAACCCAGGGTCCTAAAACTCAACTTAACTATAACTAAAACCTAAACAAACAAACAAACAAATGAGCAATTTTGTTACTTGAAATAAAATCACTGTTAACTGGTTATTATTTTCTCAAATAAACCTTTTATTTCAGCAAACTTTCTCATTTTTATTTGAACTTTATGTCCTAAAATAACTAAAACTGAAATAATAAATGTGACAACATGTCTAAATAATTCTAAGCAGCTAAAAAGTAAAAGCAAAAAACAACAACAATTATGTTGACAAAATTCAGATAAATAATAATAAAAAAATTAAATAAAATAAAAAAAGATTGCAATTGCAAATGTGTTTCAAAAATAGTGACTTTGCCCAGTCAGGCCAAAATTGCCTGGCAAAGGCAAAGATGCAAATATTGAATGTGTTTAATAAAGGTTTTATGTTAAATATGATTTTTATCAAGCATATTTCTTATATCTCACAGGTCTCACAATGTCAAACATGGAAATTGGGCCTTAAAAGCTTATTAAAAGGGCTTCGAAGTGTACCCTCCTGAAATACAGAACAGATGTGCTCATGAGTTTACAGAATCTGCAAGATGCTTTTCATTTATAAAAAAAAAGAAGAAGCATGATAAAAATGACTGGTTGCAGCCTCTCATGATAGTTGTGTGTGTTGGACTTTACTGGACCTGGAGGAACAGAGCAGCTTCACTGCACAGGACAAACCAGAGACTCATAAACAACTGTCACAAAAGGCTACAGAGAGTTATTTATGCTTCAGACCACACATGACATTGAGAACCAAGGGTCTGTAATTCTTCAAACAGGGTAATTTGTGTATTTCAGTTATTTGGTCATTTGGAATACACTCAAAAATCTGTTATGTAGTTCTAATCTATTTATAATACTGTTCAAAAGTTCAAGAAGTCTCACTGCAAAGGCGGAATATGTTTGATCAAAAATACAGTAATATTGTGAAACATTACAATTTAAAATAACTGTTTTGTGTTATATTTAAGTTATTTCTGTGATGAATTTTCAGCATCATTACTCCAGTCTTCAATGTCACATGATCCTTCAGAAATCATTCTAATATACTGATTTGCTGCTCAAGAAACATCTCTTTTTATTATCAGTTTTTTTAATTAGTTATAAATTTTTTCAAGATGCTATGATGAATAGAAAGTTCAAAAGGTCAGCATTTAATGGACAATCTAATGAAATACAAACCTGAAAAAAATCACTTTTGTTCAATTTAATGCACTCTTGCTGAATAAAAGTGCAGCATGCACAAACATGGTGGTCATGTTATCCAGCATGATGTCTGAATGTTTTAAAGAGCATCCTGTGCTTCGCCATCTGTTCAGAGAAGTTCACTTGATCAGTGACAGTATGTTAATTTGATCAGTGACCTAGAAATAGTGCAAGATTTTAAATGTGGTTGTAGCTGACATATCTGAAAATCCTTCCAGGTTTAAATGAGGTTATTAATGCCAGATTTTCAATGGGTCTCAGATTCTTGGACATCACTGTAAGTACAACACAGACAGCATAAATAAACAGTCAAGTGTTAATCATAGACAGTGGAGTTTGGACATCTAGTTCCCAATTATGGATGACAAGGACTGAGAACATGTGAAAACAGGGATGAGAGAGAGAGGAGGCATGAGTAGAGGAGCAGATGTAAGGGGAAAGTAAGAGAAGGTCTGTCTCTCTGCACGCTGCAGTTTCTCCCTCAGCACTACATCATCAACACTTTGTACTTGACTGGTGTTATAGCCGCTGTTTGCCAGAGAAACACCATTAATCTCTCGGTTTGATTCCTCACACTATCATAACTGAAAATATTCTTGTTTTTATTTCATCCTCTTTAAAACCACACAAAAAAACACAGTGTGCATGCAATAATTCACACAGTACTGAATAGATGGATGGATGAATGGATGGATGGGAGGAGGGATGGATACAATGGATAAAATAATGAAGATAGATAGATAGATAGATAGATAGATAGATAGATAGATAGATCGATAGATCGATAGATCGATAGATAGATAGATAGATAGATAGATAGATAGATAGATAGATAGATGGATGGGTGGATGAAATGATGAATGGATGGCTGGATAAAATGATGTATAAAATTATGGATGGATGGATGATGGACAGTGTTGGGAAGGTTACTTTGGAAATGTAATAGGTTACAGATTACAAGTTACCCTGTTTAAAATGTAATAGTAGTGTAACTTTTTCAATAACTTTATTAAAGTAATGTAACTAATTACTTTTGAGTACTTTTTGATTACTTTTCTAAATTTGTGAAAATTAAAGAATAATTAATAAAAGCATATACATCAACTTAAATACAGTTATCTAATAAGCATCTGACGTATTCTGTGTAATAAACTCCTGAAACATTGGTGTTTTTTTAAACAGCTTTCTCTTTGTATATGATGATAGTTTTCTCAAAATAAGTAAAATGCACATGAAGTGACACAGAGCAGTTCTAGAAATTATGTTTATGTGCTCGTGTACTCCTATATTGAGGCAGCAGAGTTTGAAAACACTGCGAGCTTCAGTAGGCCTATGTGTAGTAAATGAAACCATGTCTTTGCCATTAATTTACAGCAGGGGCGGACTGGGAAAAAAATTCAGACTGGAAAATTCAAACTCATACAACAAATTCATGGACAAAACTATTTGTTGTATGGACCTGACATAAAAAAGGTTTAAATCTTTAATTTGGGGACATGCAAAATAATTAAAAGTTCTCTCCTGAACTGCACCTTCACTTCTATTTTTCTCTTCAGTCTCTTTATTTTGCCCTGTTATCCATCTTTCTCGTGACTTTAATACTCAAGATTGAACAAAACTATACTTTACATACAATACTCTACAATACTACAATATCTTTATAGAAAAATCCTAATACTGTACACGAGTCATGTTTTTTCCTTACAAAAAATTACCATGCTTTTATTAGCCTATAAGTAAAATAACCTTGTTTTTTTTTTTGTTTTTTTGCAAATGGATTTGTATTTATTTTTAAATAAATACATTTGTAAAATAATTTTACATTTTTGGTTATCACAGTTAAACAATAGTAACCATTTTCTCTGGATTTATAGTTAAATATTAAAATGTTAATTTTCGTAAGGGTTGTGTTGTTGTCTGTCGTAGCTCCCCCTAAATCTATAAAAAAAATCACTAAATTACTACTGTAACATTACAACAGATAATAATGATGTCCTTTATATAGTATTTTGAGTGATGACTGATGAGCAACGTGCTGCTGCTTGATTAAATAAATAAAAAAACAAAGACAAAAAAGCATCTTTACAGATGAAATTGACCTGAAACCCCGAACAGTAGTTCTGCTTCTCTGCTCCAGCTGTGCGCTTCCAAAGTCCACTCTATTCTCTCTCTTTCGCATTGATTACTCTGAGTCTGATCCAAACCGTTTGGCGGAGGCGCGGAGAGTGCGCGAGTCATGACTAACAATTCATGATTTATTAGAGATTTAATTATCAAATGGTGGATTCGCAAATGATCGCTTTAGTACATTCGGCAGGCAATTATACAATAATGATATTAAATAGTGGGGCAAAATCGGCTGCCAGGCCACCGGGAATTGTCCCGGTTCTCCCGGTGTCCAGTCCGCGCCTGATTTCCACAGACACGCAGAATGTGCAAGTCATATATTGCATTTTTGGGGCTTAATATTCACAGACACTAGTCCATGTCATGTTTTGATTCAAGTGTACTGACCTACTTTTGATTTAGTCATCCAAAATGTGGCATATTCCGTCCGCGTTAGGCATTCCGTTTTTATGACTGGATTCTACGAACCAGACTGTGTTTCCGCATCCCAGAAATTATTAGGGTGGTATGTCTCAGAATAGTCAGTGAAATTTGGAAAAGAAATCAGTTAAATCTGTATGTGGATGTGTGTAAATATTCAAATGTAATCCCCTTTGTAATCGTAAAAAATTTCATAAGTAACTGTAATTTAATTACTCATTTTTTTTAGTAACGTTACATGTAACTAGTTACTCCCCAACACTGATGATGGATATATATATATATAGATGAGCAATGGATGGATGGATGAAGGATGGATGGATGGATGGATGAAAGTATGGATGATGACTGGATAAAACGATGGATGGATGGACAGATGTATAAAATGGCAGATGGATGAAATTATGGATGGACAAATGGATGGATGGATGGAATGATGAATGGATGGCTGGATAAAATGATGGATGAATGGATTGATGAATGGATGAATGGATGGATAGAATGATGGATGAAATTATAGATGGATGAATGAAATGATGGATGGATGGCTGGATAAAATGATGGATGAAATTATGGATGGACAGACGGATGAATGGATGGATGGTTGGACGGATGGATAAAATAATAGATATATGAAATTATAGATGGACGGACAGATGGACAGATGGACAGACGGACAAAAAAAAGGTTCCTGTATATTCATTCCTTCATTTAAAGAAAAACATTATTCTTTTAGAATGAAACTTCTCTGTTAGTAGTTTACAGGAGTAAATCAGTCTGTCTGCAGTGAGGCCAGCAGTCCTTCACTCTTCACATGCACAGACAGCTCCTAGTGAGCATGTGCAAATGTGACTAATGCATAGGCACTCTACACCGCCGAGGGGATTCATGGGATACGAACGTGTGGGCGGACAAATGGAGTCGGCCCTCCTAAAAAAAAAGAAAAGAAGAGAAGAGAATAAATAAAAGAAATGAAGGTGTGTGTGGGGGGAGGGGGGGTGCTCGGATCTGACACAAATAAGAACCAGGAGGTGGAAGACAGAGTGGATGTTGAGTCAGAAATTATGGCTCCCCTCGCGTTCTCTCTGCCTACATAATTGGCCCGTGAGCCTAGTTTGTTTAATTCTAGTGTGCATTAATCTGGAGCTCGGCGACCTCTGTGGCATAATTACTTCTGTAAAACTCACACACACACGTACACAGATCATTGTACACACTGCAAACAAATTGATTACAGATTAAATGGTAAGCCGGAGGTGCTCGGAATGGGCAGAGGAGAAAAGAAGTGCCCACAGCTCGCTTAGCGCCTAAATCGAATCAGAGCCAATGGGTTTAAAATTCAATTTAAAGGGGAAAAGCACAAAAAGCTAGGTCGAAAGGAAGAGGGAATGGCTTGAAAATGGAGCCATTTGTGCTTGATAACGATCAGCGGCCCACCTCTGGACTCGCAAAGAGACTCACAAACTGCTCCTGCCAAAGGAAAATGTAAATAAGAGTTGACTTTCCCTTCAGCATTCAGTAACAGATTTCATTTTGTGATCTGACATTGTAGCATTTACGTTGTACAACGCAAAAATCAATTTCTTACTATGATTGAATAAATCTACACTGGCAGTCAAAAGCTTGAAATAATTATGATTTTTTTTTTTTTATTGAAAGAAGTCTCATATGCTCAGCATGCCTGCATTGAATGAGAAAAAAAACTGTAAAAACAGTATTTTAAAATTTAGAATAACTGTTTGAATGTAGTGTTTATGTTATGTTTTGAGCATTAAGCATAAACCTTATATAATTTTGCCAGATTTGTGCCTAAAACAAGAACAAACAAAAAAATAATCTGTTTGCCAATGACATGAGAAAAACTAAAACTAAAACTTTAACCTTAACTTCAAGATGATTTCTCTGAAAACAAATCACATTGCTTTGTGCAGTTTTGCTTTTCAAATATATGTTTGTTTGCATACTTGTTTCAAGGTTATTTAGGTATTTTTACTTAAAAATACTTTTAGTCTGTTGTTATTCATGGCAATGACTCGCACAATGATTTATAGCTTAACATGTCTAGTAGAAATTACAATAATCTAAAACTGATGGTTGATCAATTACTATTAGTTCCACAAATTCAAACTGCTAAAAATAAAATAAATAAATAAATAAATAACATAAAATAAAATAAACCAGGTTTAGTTATTAAAAAATAAAACTATATAAAATAAATATATAAAAAAACATTTAAAGGAGCTATGTGGAGGTTTTTACTTTAAAAAAAATCTTTAAGATAGAGTTTTCATTTGTACATGTATGAGCCAACCATGATGTAAAAAAAAGAATGACACCTCGACTGTCTACCACGGTTGCCTCTATCAGCCTGTAGGCGCAATTATGTGTGGAGGAGTCGGGCCCGAATTGGCGCGAAAATTCACAAAATGTGACGTCATGCGCATTCTCGTCTACTTGGGCTTACAACCGTACGGCACGCCAGCCATTATAGTAAGCAGCGGCAATAGTGTTTTCAAATGGACTCTGCGGATGGAAAGAAGCGAACAGCCTCCAGCACAATTCAGACACCCACGGACACTCCTCGTAAGTTAAAAAAAAAAAGAGCGTGGGCACTGAGAACGAGCATGACACTGGATGCAGTTCCTCTAACGGCCACTGGTGTCAGTAACGGTTAGAAATTTCAGAACCTACGCAATGCTCCTTTAAGATTAATGTATAAATAGAATAAAAAAGTTGAACAAATTCAAGCTCAAAATTAATAATTAAAAAAATATTTTTTTTAGATATCTTATTTAACATCAATAAATTGCATTGTTTATTAGGCCTATATCAACATTATATCAGCATGCCAGATATCTATTAAATGAATAAATGTCAAGTCAAGGGGTTATAAAAATGCACACACACAAAGTACATGCACTTTATCTTTAAAATACACATTTTCAGAAGCAAACAGCGAGTTTCTTGAGGCAGCAATGAGGAAGCTTTTCCGTGTCTCTGTGTTTCAGGGAAGTATGAGGCGGCGTTCCCAGCGCTCTTATCTTATCTGAATGAGGTGAACATCCCTGCTGACGTTCAGAGGGAGTCATGTAGTGACATTACAGTGAAGTCACAGTGCAAACCCTCAGCAGAATGATTTCATTAGGAATCACACGTCCAAGATGCTGTAGAGTCAGTCAATCATACAGAAAACTAAAAAACAAGAGTACAATAAAAACATATAATGAAGAGGATCCTTACATATACAATAAAACTTTATAGCTTTCTAATTCTAAAGTGATTGAATATCAAATCAACCAAATGTAAGGCAAACATTTTTTTTTCTTATAATTACTGTATCATTATTAAAAACAATGAAGAATGAACCTACTTGCACCCTTAATTAGGAAGTTAAATAGTAAAAAATGTCATGGGACTAAAATGAGAGAGATATAAAATGCTAAGACAAAGACAAAATGTCACATAATGAAGGAGAATTAAACATTCTCAAAGCAAATTTTAAATAGATTGTATGATATGTAAATACAAACTAAACTTACCTTTTTTTTCCCCAAAGTTGCAAATAATGATTACTTCTTTTGTAATTATTTGTAAAATTTACTAGCAATTTCTAAGCAAAAATTGGTTTCTACATCTTTTCTGTTTTTTAATGTATAAGTTATTAATCAATTCCAACATTCAAAGTTAAGTGAAAGTAAAAGAATACACTGTGAAAGTCTTTAAATAAATCCATTTTCGATATCCATGAAAAGGCCCGACAGTCCAGGATTAGACCTCATTAGAGTCTAAGAAAGAAGCACTTAAGATGAAATGTTTTCTTAAGCAGATTTAATGATGACTTTCTGTGGGTGAGACGGGAAACCGCTTATGCTTGAAATACTATTATATAAAAACATAGATGTCCTGTGTCACGCAGGACAAATGAGATCAACGATTATCAGCCGACAGATGAATGTTCAAATCAATCGGACACAAAGTCTTCAAACGTGTTTCATTTCTTTGCAAGTCATTTGAAAATACTTAAATATGCCTAAAATGGCTTGCAAAGTGTTTTATGTTAGCCTAAAGAAAACATCAGGATGTCCCAAGTTTCCCCAAGCGAGCCGACTGAAATGCCAGGACTGTCCAACAAGATCTGAATGTGCTAAAGCTTCATAATACATCACAAGCAGACAGCTCCTGTGGACACTGCAAGCATTGTTTTTTATTTGTAATGGCATGGAAAACATTAACGTTCACATAAAATCAGCCAAACGGTTCTCTTGCCAGTCTCCCATTATGTTTTATGACAAAGGGGGAGTTTTGAATTAGAGAAGACCAATAAGAACAGGAGTAAGCGTTGTGTTGGACTGTGATTTGTGTTTCTCACTACTATCTTTACATACAAACCAATATGAAGACATTTGAAACTATTACAAATAAAGGCTTTTATAACCTGTTGCTGTAGGACAAGCTTTTAAAGAGACTGTTTGTTTAAAAATGACACTCTGTCATTGTTTACTCACTCTCTTGCCCAGTCAAACCTACATGATGTGACTTTTTCTGTGAAAAGGGAGAATTCTAAAATCTTTCTGCAGATATTTTCCATGAAATGATCAATAAAATAACACCATGAAATAAGTCCAATTCTTCATAGAGTTATGACCTGCACACTATATTCTGTATATATATATATATATATATATATATATATATATATATATAGTACAGACCAAAAGTTTGGAAACATTACTATTTTTAATGTTTTTGAAAGAAGTTTCTTCTGCTCATCAAGCCTGCGTTTATTTGATCAAAAATACAGAAAAAACAATAATATTGTGAAATATTATTACAACTTAAAATAATAGTTTTCTATTTGAATATACTTTTAAAAAATAATTTATTCCTGTGATGCAAATCTGAATTTTCAGCATCATTACTCCAGCCTTCAGTGTCACATATAACAGTCTATCACATGATCATTTAGAAATCATTCTAATATTCTGATTTATTATGAGTGTTGGAAACAGTTCTGCTGTCTAATATATTTGATGAATAAAAGGTTAAAAAGAACTGCATTTATTCAAAATAAAAAAAAAATTCTAATAATATATATTCTAATAATATATTTTCTTTACTATCACTTTTTATCAATTTAACACATCCTTGCTGAATAAAAGTATTGATTTTATTTAAAAAAAAAGAAAGAAAAAAAATTACTGACCCCAAATTACTGACCAGTAGTGTATATTGTTATTACAAAATATTTATATTTTAAAAACATAGCTTTTTTTTTTTTACTTTTTATTCATCAAAGTATCCTAAAAAAGGATCACATTTTCTGAAAAAATATTAAGCAGCAGAACGGTTTCCAACTTTGATAATGAATCATCATATTAGAATGATTTCTAAAGGATCATGTGATAATGATCCTAAAAATTTAAAGTACAATAAATTAAAAAAATTATTTTAAATTGTAATAATATTTCACAATATTACATTTTTTTCTGTATTGTTGATCAAATAAACGCAGGCTTGATGAGCAGAAGAAACTTCTTTCAAAAACATAAAAAATAGTAATGTTTCCAAACTTTTGGTCTGTACTGTATATATATATATATATATATATATATATATACACACACACACTATAAGTCTTCTGAAGCCATACAATGCTTTTTGTGTGTAAAAAATAAAAAAATAAAAAATTCACTTCAATTTAATTAAAAACATAATTTTGATATGTTTATGATAATTTTTCTATTTGCTTTAAAAATAAGTCTCTTATTCTCACCGAGCCTGTATTTATTTGATCAAAATGTAGTAAAAACAGCGAAATTGTACAAAATTATTACAATTTAAATGAACTATTTTCTTTTGTAATATATTTTAACATGTCATTTATTTCTGTGATGCAGTGCAAAATTTTCAGTAGCCATTATTTCAATCTCCAGCTTTTTTATTTTTATTCATTATTTTCTTAATCAATGCTGAAAACGGTTGGGCTGCTTAATATTTTTGTGGAACCCAGGATAATGTGTTTCGATTAATGTAATGAATCCTTACTAAATAAAACACCTTATATAAACACATCTTACTGTGCATCTACATCTTCCTGAATCCAGACTTCTGAACTGCAGTGGAAGTTGCTCTAAAGAAAGAAACTTACAGCATATGGGTTTGAAATGACATGAGGACAAAAAAAAACAAAAAAACAATTAGCATATTTGGATGAACTATTCCCCCAAGTTCCTTAGAAAACCATCTGTGCTTCAAGAAACCCAGGAGGACTTTGCTTTTGCTTTGTTAGCAGATCTAATACATTGATCTAAAGCCTTTAATGTTACTTCAGAAACTTTTTTAACCCCTGAAGAATGATATAAACACATCAAGAAACCTCGAACAACATTCCTGCAGCTCAATCGCTCAAGCATCGGTTTCGTTGGTTAAATTCCCAGAGAATTCAAGTAGGGATAAAAACGATCACTTCAAAGCACCATAAGTCAACTTTGGAGCATCTGCCAGATATATAAGCATAAATCTATAGAGCGAAAAAATGAAATATAGAAGGGAAGTCCACACAGTGCATGTTCATAAATGTACTACACACATACACATGTTTCTAAGGGTTCAGAGTGCTGGGGTGTCACTCGGCCAGGCATCAGACGCTGAAGGGACGGCTGACACAACAAGCAGCTTTAAATGAGGCTGGGCAGGCGGCCAAAGCCATAATGGCACTGCCAGAGAAAACACATGACTGCTAAAGGAAACGGCTTATTTTTTATGACAAATGGAGTCTGCTGGTAATGTGGCTTCACAGCTCCTGGAGAGATGCAGTGATCTCATGAGCCGCTCGCTGCCCTGGGCCATTAAAACTGCATCTCCACACGCAAGAGTGAAGTCATCCCTTCCCCACAATGTCACGCGTTCAGCTGAGAAACCTTCACAGCGTTAGAACAAAGAAATACTGCTTTGTTGCTGTTTGATCAGTTGTATTCAGTTTGTTGAAGTTTAAACTTTCAATGCATTTATACCAGCTATTTTTCAGTTTTGGGGTGAAGTAATGCAACATTTAGGTCGTTTCCTTAAAACTCTTAAAGGAAGTTACTGTGCTTTGTCTCTCACCAAACGCCATCATCCGTGAGTTTGTTCCTGGTTTTATTTGGGCATGATTGGTTGGTTTGCATTATTTCAGTCTTCTTATTTATTTGTATTTTATTTTTTTAAGTGCATTCATAACCTTTTAGAAAAATACTTTCCAAGTGCTTCAACACTTCAACATCAGCCTCCTTTCTAGTACATAACGCCCACTTCTCACGATCCATTCAATTCCTGACGGATAAAATCAAGTCCTGCCCTACATTTTTTTCTTCTTGAATAAACTGCTTCTCTCAGAAATACAGTAGATTAGAGAAATGAAATGGCACAAAACAGCATCTCAAGTACTTTTCCAAAGGGTATGTGGGCTTTGGGAATATAAATATAGACAGAGATAGAAAGAGAAAGAAGGACAGAGATTTAAGTCTTTGAATTAGGCTACATATAACATATATTGTGAATGCACAGTTTTAAAAATCAACAGATACACTTAAAGTGATGCATATTTGTCAGCCATAACGGAAACAGATAAGAAAGACTTCTGTAATAGTACTAATAAACTAGATGAGTTTTAAATAAATATTAACCAGGTATAATTTCAGTCTGTTTCAATCTCATACATTCTAACTTAATATTTCTCAAATAAATGAGTCTAATGAGCAAAAAAGGCTTCATTCAAAAAGTATTTTTTTTTATTTTTTTAATCTGGACACACAAGACAAAATGACTCGCAGTAGATTTAGCTGTCAACGACTTGTGGACAAAGTCCAGCAGTGAGTCCACCCTGCAGCCTGGCACACTTCAGCTGCATTAGCCTCTGACTTCCAGACACCTACAGCATATTATTTGGCCTTTAAGCAGCCACTGCCAATGGAGGCCACCGCTCTGGCACAGACCCACGGGAAAACACCACCTCCACACACCGCCGAGACGTCCAACAGCCTGTTAACATCCTCAGCAGCCTCACAGTGGGACCTCCGCTCAATTCTCTAAATGCTCTTTAAGAGTGGAGGGAAAAAAGCGCAGGGAAGAAAAGACGAGGGGATTGTTGCACAGGAGCTCTGGGAAACGCATTAGCCGCCGATTGTCTCTGCATACTCCTGGCTGTTTCTAATGAATCACTAGAGAGAGTGTAGAACAATCCAAACGCAGGAGCGATGGAAATACAAGCTTGGCTCGTTGAAGTGAGGGTCACGGCTGCGTTCCCTCAGGGCTTCAGGAGTACACTAAAGAAAAAGGAGGGAAAAAAGCTTTTGTGAAGTGGGGAGAAAAATAGCATCTGCTGCAACAGAGAGCCGAGCTCCAAGTCAGCGTGACCGCAGACGCCCAAGACCCCCCTCTGTTTTCATCCGCTCATCGGCCTTTGAGTAACAGGAGAGATCAATGAGGTAATGCCTCACAAAAGCCTCTGAAAACAAAGGCAGTTAATTTCAGGACAGCAAAGATCACGCCCCTCAAATCAAGTCACATTTACATGCACTGCTTCTGAGCGATGTAATGAAAATAATGTGTTAACATAAAACAATACTCAATACTGTCATGTCCAGGGCACAATACATCTACTTCTGAATCTAAAATGCTTGAGGACAGCAAAGAAACAGAAATATACACATACACACAACCAAAACCACACCTGGCTGTCTTTACAGGAGGCATGCAATTCAATCATTTTACCCATGAGCCTTTGCGTTAGACACCACTCTGTAGCCTTATCCATAATTCATGCCACATCTCCCTCTGGCCTGTCTAACGTCTCTACTGTATCATGCGGTGGATTTTATGGCGTATGTGTGTTTTCTTTTATTGAATAACAAACGAATACCGTTAAACATAAAGTAAAGAAATAGGACCTCTGGAAATATACAACAAAGCAGGCTGTTTCCTGAATGATTTTGTGTGAGGGTGTGTGTTCTCCGAGTATTAGTGCAACATCAGAGCAAAAAGGGAAAAACCTCTGGGGGACTGTTGAAAATGTGCAATATTTCAAAATTACATCTGTCAAGTGTTGCAGAAAAAAAAAATAGCAGGTGATTTGAGGCAACATGAGCGACGGTGACTGCTGGCCAAATATTTGGGCTTGGTGAGATTTCTTTAAGTTTCTTCTGCTCACCAAGGCTACATATATTCGATGAAAAATACAGTAAAATCAGTAATATTCTGAAATATTATTACAGTTTACAATAACTGTTTTCTATTTGAATATATTTTACAATTGTATTTATTCTTGTGATATAATGCTGAATTCACCATCATTACTCCAGTCTATGTATACATATATATAAAATCAAAATGTACCCCATTTAAATTCTTAATACATGTCTCTGTTTGTATTGAGTACAATTCATCATAGCAAAGTATTCACAATCTTCATCATTTTCATCAAAATGGAACAGTTACAACAGAGACATTTTTCACAATCCAATTAGTTCTTGGCTAATGGATCACATTCTGTCCTACTTTTGTAACCTGTGAAGACCCTGTTTCACTCAGAAATATGTCAGATCGCAGTCAAACGTTGTGTATCATGTTGACTGAAGTTGAAATGTGCCACCTGTGCGGTGCTAGGCAGGAGATCTGTCAGAGCAGGCTGATAATCTGAAAACCTGTTTGGAAACAGTCACTATTTCTGCAAACAGTGCTGATAGTCTTGATAAAATCACCCATGGAAGACTTAAAGGCAGGTAAACTTGAACTGTTCTCAACCTTTGCCCATCACAGGAACTCTGTCTTTGTTTTGGACACCTGCTCAGCTCATCAAATCAAGATAGCAGACAATTATCAGTCACTGTGAACAAACACACTCTTCAGTTTTGTGTGTCTTCTCAAATCGCACGCTTACTTGAGTCGGGGAATCCTCCTATTGTCTGTTTCTCCATCAATTCTCCGCGTCTTATTTGTTCCTCCAGATTCCGTCCGGTTAGCAGATAGAGAATCACTTGAGAGTCCTTCCTGTTCTTTACAATAAAGATGGGCTCCTCAAATCTGACCAGCATAAACAGAAAACATGCAATCCAGAGATTATACATAGAGACATTCAAAAACACCATATTATTGATCTTAGGTGGACGATATGAGTCATTTAATATCACAGTAACTATAAAAAGCTATATAAAGCGTACAGCTCATTTTGCGGTAGACTAAATAAATACTTTAACTTTAATTATTAGTTCATAATCTAACCAGATATTTTGATATAATACAGCCAAACAAATATTTCCTTTGAAAATTATTTTTTATTATTTTATTTAATTTTTATTTAAAAAATAAATAAAATTATTTTTATTTATATAATTAATATAATTTATATAATTATTAACACACACACACACACAAAAAAAGTTCAGGGCATTAACTGCTCAGACTAGTATTGCAAAAAGTGTTATTATATTTAATCAAAACTAAAAAACTAAAACCATTTGTTTCATTCACTTGAAACAAAACGGATGCTTACTGGAATAAACTAGAATTATTTATATACTATTATAGTTTTTTTATTATTTTGAATAAATATTTATTTTCATTCATTTTTTATTTCTATTTACATTTTAGTTCACATTTGAGTAACTGTGTTATGTGCTATTTACAGTTTTATTTCAATTCCTGATATATTACCATAAGCAGTTTAAATACATAAACTTATTTTAGCTTGCACTTCTAATCGTCCTCTAATATCTTATAAATGTTTACGTCTTCTAATATCTCTATAGTTAGGCTTTATTTAAAATAAAATTTAGAATTTATTTTTTACAAAACCAACACTGTAATTTAGTGATCAAATTTATTTATAATTTTTTAATCAGTTTTATAAAAACTTGCAGTAAAACTAGCTTGAGTAATACTGATTATCTAACCACTGGTAGGTCAGACTACTAGCTCCTAAGACTTAATGATTGTGTTTATGCAGCCGGCCACAGATAAACATACAAATGATAAATCTCACATTATATAACAAAACAGGTTCAAAACAAATGACTCAAAACTTAAAAGATAACATTCTAAAACAATTATTTATTTATTTTAACAGCAATGCAAACTGAGTCACACTGCTATCAGCTGCAGCTTTAGTTCCACTGAAGGTCTGCAGATCCAGGGCTTCATAAGCTTATCAACATTAGAAAGCATGATTTTCAGCAAACAGCTGCTTCTCAGTTGGAGATTAAACTGTGTTGATATGTCTTATTATAAAACGGAAGCTTTCGGCTCTAAAGTCTGACTGGATGAGAGGCATTTGATGCTATAGATGCTTATAGACCACACGCAAATTCAACTCCACATTAACACTCAACATGCTACAAGAGGCAACTTTCATCATTGTGCTGCTTGGTGAACCATATAACATGGCAGAAGTGATTATTATTAATAATACATTTAATGCAGATGTGTGGTAAACTCCCACACAAATGTGTGTCTCATTGTTCCTTCTTCAGGATGTCAATCAATATGGAAGTATTTCAATAAAATCATAAAAGACACATTTCACCTTTGAAAACAGCCAGAATCAGATTTGATAGAGCTATGTTGTGAATTTAAACCCTGTAAAATTCACTAATTCCATTTAGTCTCATTTACTTGTGCACACGATAACATCACTGCAAATTACTACGTATGACCCTTATTAAACTCCTGGTACACAGATAAATAAGAAAAGCACTAAGTTTATTGGCATGATAGGTATACCGCAGTAAAGCTGTGTTTTTTTAAGCAAATTTTCTGCACACGAATGGTTCTTTAAAAAAAGATTTTAAAAGAATAACAAAGCAAATTTGGACAAAGCAAAAAAGGAATATGAAAAAAGGACCAATGGAATTAACTTTTCATGGAGCATTGTTTTGGAGTCAAGTGATGTAACATAAGTACAGTGGTACAATATAAATATTAAGTCTTTATTGTAAGCAAATGATAAAAAATATAACAATATTTAAAATGTATTGCAAAATATTTAGATGTACACTAAATTAAATTAATAATTTTAATAATCAAGGACAGATTAAATTAATAATAATGTTTAAAACGGCTGTTTTCAACATTGATACTAATACAAAATTTGCCTTGAGCAGCAAATCGTCATATTAGATTGATATCTGAAGGATCATGTGACAATGAAGACTGGAGTAATGATGCTGAAAATTCAGCTGCGCATCACAGAAATAAATGACATTTTACAATATATTGAGCTAAACCATTATTACATTCTAATAACATTTCACTTTTTTTTTTACTGTATTTGTGATCAAATGAGTGCACACATAGGTATTACCTCTTTCAGACTGACTGGATTACATCATTGGCAGAGCTTCGTGGGAGTGGGCGGTCACTGGTGAGTTCTTTAACCACCAAATTTCTGTTTCCATGGAAACTGCAATTTCTCTGATTGGTAAATCTCTTTTTAGAATTATGGGTAGTGTCATTTTCATCAAGAATCAAAACACATTAAAAACCCACTTCAATAGAAGCAGATATCTCCTTACAGTTTCAGAGCTCTGTCTTAAAAAAAGGTATACATCACAATTAAAAGTCAAGTTCACTATGGAGAAAATGAATGTGATTTTCACTTCTGAAATAAGTCTTAAATAAATGCTGGAGAAGTGTTCTCCAGACGCCATCTCATCCCTCTAATTCCCCCCACATGGCCAGTATGACGAGTCTGAAGCCGTAAATAAGCTCTGGAGTCTAATAGCTGTGAAGGCCTGAGTGCAACTTGCCACTTGCATTGGTTAAGAGTTTTATCTGCAGCATCTGAAGGCTTTGTCTATTCTGCAGACTAAAGCAACTTGTTCCACTAAATTAGCCCCATTAGCTGAATGCAACATGCAGGTCATTACCCTCCGCTGCAGAAGTGACCTCTGCGCTCCGCGTCTGATCTGGGATCAGTCCTTGTTACTGGAATATCAGCGCTGGGTGCTTCAGATCAGCCAGCTACTGATGCGTGTGACCAATCATGGATCTCACTTCAGAATGTTGCATTAGGAACCATGCAGAAAGCCAATATTATGATTTAATGGGTAAACACTTTAAAAGAGCCAATTATAATCATTATGGTTGGTGTTTTTTTAATTGTCATGCCAGCTTCTTTGGCTAATTTCATTGCAAATAACAAGTGAAAAAGTAATAAAATGCAATTTGCTTTAGATAAAAACTCTAAAATGTATTCAGGGTTGACCCTGTTCAAATTATTGGATACAATCATCATCATCTATACCCAAATTTGAGATGTTCAAAGTACAAAGTAACAAAAATCTATAATAATGTAATTATGAACACGTCATAATCTTTCTAATTATTTATTGCTGTTATTATTTTTTGTAAATGTTTTTCAATTATCTGTCAACTTTTGTAATATAATTAAAAGAAAACAAAAATCAAAAGGAAATAACATCATAGACCTGATTTAAAAAAAAAAAACAAAAAAAAACATTTTCATTTATTTTAATTAGTGGCTGTCAATCAATTAAGTCTCAATATCAAACAATTGGTTTTATGAATCGCCCAAAAACATGCTAGTAATAATAATAATTAATCATCATTTGAATTGATTTTTAATGTCAGTTTGTTTTAATTAGGGCTGCCAATCAATTAAATGTCAATCTTAAGTTATTTTATTACCTGTCCTAACATAACATGTTTATTAATTATTACTGAATTATTATTCGTTTTAATTAGGTCTGTCAATCAATTAAATGTTAATATCACATTGCTGTTTTATTAATTGTCCTAACACGCTGTTAACAATACTATTATTATTATTAATATTTATGCAAATAAATAATACTAATAATGTTTATTTAAAACTATTATTTTTATCTTATAGAAATATTTATATTTACATGTAATAATAATAATAATAATAAATTAGGGCAATAAATAAAAACAACAACTTAAATGTAACATTTACTTGATTTACAGCCCGAATTACTGTTATTATCATGTGTAAATATAAATCATTCTGTAAGATAAAAATAATATTATTTTAAATAAACATTATGATTGTAATAGGTAGATGACGACATTTCAGAAAATTAAAGCAAAGATCCAATTAAAATGCATTGGCACAAACTGATCATTCAAGCAGAACGGAGAAACGTAAAACATTCTGCGCATCAGAGGCAACAGCTTGTGTGTTCAGTCACGTTTATTTCCTAAATCTTAAACATTTGTAAACCAAAAGGGAGCGATGGATGAATGCATTTCAGGGCCACTTCACTGCAAACTAATTGAAACGGTGTTTCAAGAGGACTCTTAAATTATGCAACAGCAGACCCCAGCACAAGATCCCAAACACGTAAGAAGATACGGTATGATTTCAAAGCAGGTCTCTTTAATTGTAGAATTTAATCCTGTCCTGGATAACTGAGGAAAGGAGTGGTTGTTTAAGAACATGTGATGGGAAAACAAGATGAAAAATCAATCTGTGTGTACCAAAGTCAGCGCAAATCAGACAATCTATTCCTTCAGTCTGGTCCAAAAACATCTCGAACTGAGTAATTGACTTCAATTGCTGTATAATATTTACAACATTTGGCTACAGAGTGCACTGCAATTGGTTAATTGCTTAATAGCACAGCACAATTGCACAATAGATGACTGCAGATTAATATATAACGCAGACATGTTCAGCTGTAGTGTCTCAGCAGATTTAACCGACATTAGTAGATGAGGTTCAGTCACTGAATCCATTAACATTTTAAACATTGGTTTCTCAACCGATCTGCAACAGGAAACCATGAGATCCATTATAAATGAAACCCATGGTCTGTTATAAACTAAACTGATATTAAAAGTCCATTTCTGAAGATAATGACTGAATCACTATCTGCTCAGTTTCAGCCAATTGGTTGGTCATTAGAGACTGATACTATAAAGTCAAACGAAGGAGTGGTTGTGAGACACCGAATAAGTTAATGAAGCTCTTTCATAAAACAGGAGCAGGACAATTAAATAAATGTAAAGAAAAAAACGGCAAAACTATTCTTACAGTATATTGCTGCACTGAATTTAAAGCAACAGTTGACAAGAAAGGCTTTCCTGAATTCATTCTGGTCGTGTTTCATGAGTGCGGATCACTGGCTTTATTTGTTCTTGCTGAGAGTTCGCTGTTTTTCCGCATGTTCTACGATCTTCTCCTCCACGTAGAGGCCTTTGCGTCTGCGAACGGCGTTCATGTACTTCAGAGCCTGATTGCTCGAGTCTGCCTTTTCTCCAAAGTGTAAGTACTCCTCTTCAGTAGTGGGAACCCAGAATGGATCACTGCTGATGACCTAAAAAAAAAAAAAAAAAACACACACACACACACACACACACACACACACACACACACACACACACACACACACACACACACACACACACACACACACACACACACACACACACACACACACACACACACACACACACACACACACACACACACACACACACACACACACACACACACACACACACACACACACACACACACACACACACACACACACACACACACACACACACACACACACACACACACACACACACACACACACACACACACACACACACACACACACACACACACACACACACACACACACACACACACACACACACACACACACACACACACACACACACACACACACACACACACACACACACACACACACACACACACACACACACACACACACACACACACACACACACACACACACACACACACACACAATGTTAATGACTTATGGATATAGATTAGCAACACTTGTTTAAAGCATCTAATAAACAACAAATCATTAATATCTAATTTTTTCATTTAATTTATACAACTGACTGAAACCTCTTTCTTTCCTTGAACATCATGTTTAATGAACTACTACAAATTTCGATTGAACACTACTTTACTGCGATGCATGCATTTGCATGGCAGGACTGCTTCACGTTCTCTCATGTTATTTTTGAGAACAATATAGGAAATGCAAAAACTGCGATGCAGCCCAAACAAGTTTTTTTTTTATTTTTTATGGGATAATAGATGACATTTACATCCATAAAGCTCCAAAAAAAAAAAAAAGATAAGAAACTAGATGACCTACTGGATTCACTGGATTATCCAAAAATATCTGAATTTGAAATTTGAAGGTATTTAATGCATTGGATTCTCTAGAATATATTAAATTGAATTATTTTAATTGTATTTATAAAATTATTATGGTCTAAATTGACCAACATTTGAATTATTACTATTGTTGAGTTAAAAATAAATATCTAAATAAACTTATATACACTATCAATTATAGAAACTATAAATAAAAAGAACAAAATCATTTATTTATAACATTAACACATGATTACTAAATACAGAATGAATAATCATGCATTTTATTTGAATAAAATACAAATATCTATCTTATATTTTAATTTCCGCTATTAAGCAAAGAAGGAATAAACACATGATTAATAAATAAATACATAAACACACTTCACGTTATTTTGTATTATCCAAAATGAGCATAAGTACATGATTGTAAAATATGATTATACAATAAGTAAATCGCTCTCTCTCTCTCTCTCTCTATATATATATAAATATATCAGAATGTAAGTCATGCATTAGAATATGCATTAGCACATGCCTACAACAATGTTATATTAATTATTAAATAGCTTTTGATTGCATTGAACAAATATTTGGTTAAATTGTATATTGGGATACTGTTAATGTGAATCTGCTATGATTAAAATGTGAGTTAAAACACACACCCCTAATGTCATATGTAACCCATGTAAAGTGCTACTCATTTCCAGAATTTCAAATCTAAATTTAATCAGTGAAGTGAAGTGTTTAGTTAATTTGTGAGTCAGTCAGGAATTGGCAGCACAATATTTCTATCCCTTTGTCTTCCTCTCTCTCATTATAAAAAGAAAATGAGTTGTTCCAGGGCAGAACTAGACTACACAATTGTCCGCTGTGGAGAGATACACATAATGGTCATTATACCAGGCACAGCGTGAGCATGTACCAGCACACACACACACACACACACACACACACACACACACACACTCATACAGCACTGGGAGCAGGTGCTCGATGGATGATGCAATCCCTGCAGCAACACACACACACACAATATGACCTCATGCTCAGACAATAGCACGAGTGGTACAATTACTGTAAGAGTCCAGCGGGGCCCCGGCACCTGGTCCCAGAGAGGCCCCATGGCGTGGGCTCCGTTACCTCGGGACAGATGGCAGAGGCCAACAACGGCCCGATTTAAACCCAAGCAGTCCAGCGCTTCAGGAGCATCACTGAAGAGAACCAGCTTACAGACCATTAGCATTTAAACGGCCGTCGAGCACAAGCAAAGAGCTTCCTGAGTGCTGCTCTTTGATTCCATATCTGCTTTCTTATTCTCATTTGTCTTATGCTATCAGTCTCTCCCTCTCTTTCTCCGTTGACCTGACAGCTTGGGTTACCATCCCTGATTTTTCCTCCACTAATGAGCTTTTGTCTTGTGTGTGCACTCACTCAAGCACAGCCCAACAAGTGACAGGGCACTTTTCATTTGTCTGTGATGTGTGCACAAACACACACGCTCTTACTGGTGGCACAGACAGCACTATGACTGTCACGAAACCACACTAGTGACTGATCTGAAACGTTTATACACGAGCTGCAACTCACAAACAGTGTTCTTCACACAAACTGCATGAGAAAAATCAAATCACTGTTAATTCAAACAGGTAGCCTGTTTTTAAGATGACAACACCGTATGCTAAGAGAAGTCAGACAAAGATATAGAACACGAATATTGTCTAGAATAATCTGTTTTTACTAATAATTACTTTTCTGTAGTTTATTAAATAGTTGAAGTACCCTGTTACATAAACTTTTTAGGGTTTAAAAAAAGTTTAGGTTCAATATGATTTTTAATTATCAATTAATTAATTTAATTTAATTTATTAAGCAAGGACACATTAAATTGATCAAAAGTATTATTTTTGGAAGAATAAATAATAATATAAAATGTAATCATCTTTAAATATTTTTTAAGATGAATAAAAATGAATTTATTTCTAATTATTAATTAATAAATGTATATTTTTTTATTAAGCAAGGACACATTAAATTGACCAAAAGTAATATTTTGAGAAGAATAAAATAAAATAAATAATAATATAAAATTGTATCATCTTAAAATATATTTTTAAGATGAATAAAAATGAATTTATTTCTAATTATTAATTAATTAATGATTTTTTTATTAAACAGGAAACATTAAATTGAACAAGTAATAGTAGAGATAAAAGAAAAAAAAAGGGTTTTTAAAATAAATAATTTTTTTTATAAAGTTTTCGATTTGAATATATTGTAAATTTATTCCTGTGTTGAAAAGCTGAAGTCTTAAGTGTCACATGATCCTTCACAAATTATTCTAATATATTAATTTGCTGCTCAAGAAACAACCTCTATCAATTAATTAACAGAAAAAAACCCACTCATTATTCACAGTTATTGTTTTACTCTCAAAGTTGTTCTGTTGTTCAATCAGTCATCACGCTGATTGCACTAGAATCTGATAACTGTTACATAACAAACGACAAATTCAGTGAATGGAAATGTAGCGAGACGGAAGGTTTTAATGAGCGACCGTCCGCCGCTGTCCACGACGGGGTGGAGTGTGTGTTTGATAGCAGCGCCAACACTGAATGACACCAACTGTGTGTCTGAATCACACAACGGCCCAGTGTAACACACACACACACACACACAAGTCCATTTCTTTGTCCATCTCGCACAATTAGATTATGTTGACCTGCATGTGTCGCACTCATGGCCGGCGCTGATTAGTGTGTGTGTGTGTCTCTCATGGCAGGGGCGGGCAGATGCTTGGCAGACAGATCGAGGGCGGATTCGAGGCCCTGGCATATGTGTCTAATGGTGTCTAATGGGCTCTCCGCACAGTAGGGAACACACACACACACACACTCTCAATGGAAGTGCTGCTGTCAGAGCTTGACATCTGCCCACACACACAAGCATACACACACATGCACTCATGCAGGCTGTCAGACGGAGTGTGTAGGTTCGCTGAGATATGGCTGAGTTTTCACACTAATGGTGCAGCGTCCTGCATTTGGCACCTTTTCAACTCTGCGGCTCTTGGAGAAAGAGAGAGAGAACGAGACAGGTGAGAGATCTACAACAAAAGCGATGAGGAAACGCTATCCGGACCAACTTTATAAGACCGCTGTCAGTTATACTACTTCATTTCCTGACAAATCAGTTGCCCTGAAATGGATCCGTATAATGCCTTTTGCAGGAGGACACGTGCAACTGCAAACCCACATATCAATAACTGTCTCCAAAGCACCGATTCCACCGAGCAAAACACATCCAGTCAGAAATCATGTTCATGGGTGACAAAACACTGCTTAGAGGGTTATTTCAAACACATATGACGTTCTGAAGAGAATGCCGTTTTCTCTTTATATGTGTGACCCTGCAGCACAAAACCAGTCCTAAGTCACTGGGGTATATTTGTAGCAATAGCCAACAATACACTGTATGGGTCATAATTATTGATTTTTTTTCTTTTATGCCAAAAATCATTAGGATATTAAGTAAAGATCATGTTCCATGAAGATATTTTGTAAATTTCCTACCATAAATATATAAAAACATAATTTTTGATTAGTAATATGCATTGCAAAGGACTTCATTTGGACAACTTTAAAGGTGATTTTCTCAATATTTCGATTTTTTTGCACCCTCAGATTCCATCTCGGCCAAATATTGTCAACATTTTTCATACATTAACATTATTCAGCTTTCAGGTGATATATTAATCTTATGACTCATTTTGTCGTCCAGGGTCACATATATTAATATTTTTTTGCTGAAAATCTATGGCGTTTCAAGATGCCAATCAACCCAGGTCTGACATCAATGATGATGAGTCATGAAATATGTGAGAAACAATAACATTTGATGTGATACATTTCAAAACTGGCACAAATCTGAATGTATGTGATGCTTCATATTTTTTCATGCATTCGCATTTGCTTCTTACACAGATTTTTGACAGATTTTTCATTTTTTTGATGAACTATTCTTATAAACGCTTTAGGCCTAACAAAACAACATAGTTTTGTAGAAGTCCTGCAGTCCTGTAAAATGAGCACCTTAAGACCCATAAAACATCCACAGAAAAGAGAACAACAGCAGTTCAGCTGTAAAAGGAGACACTCCACACACACACACACACACACAGGAGGACAAAATGGGTCGCAGTGCTCCGCTTTACACTGTCTTTAGTTCTCTGAACACATAGGCCACATTTACAAGAATTGAAAATGCAGCCGACCTCAATATCTAGCAAGGGAAGGTTTGAATTAAACACGGAATTTAATTACCCTCCTCCTGCAAAACAAACACAGTCTTCAAGTACCAAGACCAGAGGACAATTTGAGTCATGTGTGTTAGTGAGTGTGTGTGCGTGTGATACTCACACTGTACTCAAACACTAGGAGTACAGGAGATTATTAACTGTTCTTCTCCTCGCAGAGATACGGAACATTAATCATGGCTTATTTCTCAGAAAATCAAGTAAAAATTTCCCTACCAGAATAAAGGGAATTTAGTTCAACACTCATGCTTCAGCATTGTCTACAAAGACATAATAATGTATTGCATTATCATGAAATGTAGTATTACTTTGAAGCAACATATTTTCTGTAAATAACCAGATGACTTAAGAGTTTTTAAGAGTAGCCACAAAATTATATATATATATATATATATATGTGTATAAAAAAAGCTGAAAAACAAGGCTACTTTTTGATGCAATTACAAATACCAAATAAATAAATGTTAAAACAAACTAAAAAAATATAATTCATTTTTTACCACAATAGTATTTATCATCAAAAGTACCAAATAAATAAATACATTTATTTTTGTTGCAACCAAATGACTGAATAAATAAATAAACCTATGCATTAACCTGCATTTTAACCACAATTATTATAATTATAACAAGTACCAAATAAATAAATAAATAACAGTGAAAGTCTAAATTATTTTATTGCACAGCTATGTAGGAAATCAGTTTCAGCTTTGTAGACAGCTTTGTGGTCAAATCATCAAAATATCTGATCACAGAATGACACAACTTACCAATCAGAAGCAAATGTTTCAGAGATGCATAATAAACTGCATTATAAAATCAAGATAAGCACTAAATCTCACCGAGTCCATCAGCTGTCAGATGATACAGAGGACTGATTGATCAGGATTGAAGCAGTTTAGCAAAAAGTCAAGAGTAACTATGAAGTTGTGAGTTCAAATCCCTTTAGCTATGATTTTGATTTAGGGCTGATTTAGGGCTGACATAAGTGTTCATTGAATCGATTGTAAAAATTATATGTAAATTAAATAATTTATGATTTAGGCAATTCAAAAATCTCCAAGATTTTTTTAAATAATGATTCAATCCATTTCAAACAACTGTTCAAAAAAATGAAACTTTAAATGGACTTGAGAACAGGCCATGTGTGTTTTTTTATTGAACGTAACCGACACTTAGGCTAGGCGGCACTAGGCAGGCATAATGAAATGCGCAAAAAGGCTAGGGCCATTTTCACTATATGTCCAGTTGTCGAGAAGACGCATGTTCCGACCGCACTGATGTCCCAGGGACACTCAGGTACAGCTGCGCAAGGTGGGGGTATTACTGCCATTTTTCCACCACAAAAGCCGGTCGCTGTCAGCTTGCAATGGTCCTTTTCATAACTCAGAATCTCCTGTAACTAGAAGCGCGAATGAGGCGAATTCACGTCTACCGCGCCGCGAGACCTCCAGACGTGCGTAAACGCGTCTTTACATTGAAATCGTTCGCGCCAGACGCTCTATTCGGGTTTGGTGAACGCAGCATAAGAGGTCGCTTTCGACGTCACTGGGTCTTATAGGCGCGTAAAATTGCTGGTATTTTCTGTCTAGCTTTCGCAACGCATACAGCACTTTCGGAATTCTTTATTTTCTTTTTCTGCTTGTTTGTGAGTTTTGTTACATCTATATTTTTTAATTGTTTAATTATTTTAAAATTAATAGTGTACATATTTGGTTAAAATCAATTCCCTATTTTCATTTTCGAAACTTTTTTTGGTTGGTCCGATCGATTGTGCAATCGATTTTCGAACTAAAAGTGACAGCCCTAATATGAATCCCTTTAATCCTTAAAGTACTGTGCTATATTAGCACACTTAAGAGTTTGTGCTAAACTGTGGGTGTTTTGTGAATAAGACGCAGGTTTCTGCACTGGTGCAACTGTTTTGTGAAGAAGCAGATGCCCTTATTTGCCCTTTGTGTGTGATTGTGTGTGTGTATCATGCCCGGCTTAACTCGACCCATCATCCTGGCTGACAGTAGCACCATATGGCCGCAGAGCTGCGTCCGCTCACCCAGCCCTGGAGTGTTGAGAACACGTCCAGCCAGCCGTCGGGTTAAAGACGGCACACATGTGGCGTCTACAGCCTTTGATCCTCTTTCACGCCAATCCTCCACCACACACACACACACACACACACACACAGCATCTGAAATGCTCTACTAACTCACAGTGAACTCCCACGTGAGGAACAATCTGCTAAAAATACACACGACCAAACGCCTCCACTCCATTGGGTTAAAAGATCAGTAAACAATAACACTTGATTCATCCTTTCAACTTAAACTACTAGCAATATATCTATCTATCTATCTATCTATCTATCTATCTATCTATCTATCTATCTAGCTAGCTAGCTAGCTAGCAGCTAGCTAGCTAACTGTCTATTTATTTATTCCATCCTTCCATCCATCCATCCATCCATCCAATTAGTTATATGAATTTATTTGAATTCAAATTCTATTTACTAACATTTCAATTACAATTCTGCATCCTATTTTCTATATTATCTTAATTCTGTTCAGTCACTGTCATTTTAAAGGGTTAGTTCACCCCAACATGAAAATTCTGCCATTAATGACTCACCCTAATGTTGTTCCAAACCCGTAAGACCTCGGTTCATTATTGAAACACAAATTAAGATATTTTTGATGCATCCCATGAGCTCTCTGACCTTCCCATAGACAGCAAGGGTCCTTACACGATCCACATCCAGAAACGTAACAAGAAGATCAGTACAATAATGAATGTGACATCTGGGGTACAACCATAATTTTACGAAGCTACGAGAATACTCTTGTGTGCAAAACAAAACAAAAAAATGACTATTTAACACTTTGTCTCTGTATCACCCTAGCGCCATTTTGGAAGGTATCTACTGAATGTAAACAGCGTATGCTGTTCTGTGTCAGCTGCGCCACACAGATACGTTTTCTAAGCTGTTTGCACTTTGATTTGAATGAAAACAACATATCGGCGTGCCACACATAAGCGCTTATGTGATGTTACTCCAGCACTGTGTACGTGTCTCTGCCTAATGTCTGTAATGCACTGATCAATCCAGAGCGCTCTCTGAGTACACACTCTCGCACACACTCACACACGGCTTGTTCGCTGACTGCTCGACACTCTCAAGGTAAACACGCTTTTGTCGGATCAGCAGCACTGACATCTGACAGCAGATCAATATGACTGGATCTGATGGATTGGCCTGCCCATACAGTTCTCCAGCCACGTGTGATCACATATTATCATGTGTCTGTATAGATATAAACATCTGGCACTGGGTCCAGTATCTTTGCGGTGTATTTTCTGTCCCCTACAGTAAACTAACTCTGTGTTCTGAGGGTGAGATAGCTTAACACACGTCAAAGAGCAAAGGAGAAACTTTTAATTCATTCTTCAGTTTGCTGTCAGTTTGTTCATTCATACACTACTGTTCAAAAGTCTGAGGTCAGCGAGACTTTAACAAAATGAATACTTGACACTTGACATTTTTTCCTATTCAAAGAAAATGTCAACAAAAATTTGAAGCAATATGAAGCAAATATGAAATATAACACGAACAAGCATATAGTTCAATCATTCATTGATTTTTTCATTCAATCACACCGATTCATTAGCACATTCATTTAAATTATTTCTCAATTAATTCACTCTCATTCATTTATTCTTACATTTCAGCAGTTATCTGTTTACTGTTGGATTTATTTTGTCAACAGATATTGGATTTTGCAGATAACAACAACTAAGGTGGAAAAAGTCAACCATTTCTGATTGATCAGTTGATAATTTTTTTAATCTAGATATGTGTTCAACTGTTCTTAGAGGGAAAGGGCAGGCCAGACATAAAAGCTACAGGCATCCTAAATATATGAAACCATTGCACAACCATTCATTCAGTTAAGTCTTCATGAATGGATTAGTTTGTACATTCATTTGCACAGCCATTCATTCATTCATTCATTCATTCACTCACCTCCCAGTGGCTGAAGACTAGCTGTGGGCTGGCCAAGCCGCTTGTCCTCTTCCTGATCTCGTCAGCGAATCCGAAACTCTCGGCAACAGGAAGTACAGCCTTAATGATGAACATGTCTGTCCCTTCCTTCATCTCCTCTTGGAGCACTCGTCCTTCCCGCTTGGACAGAACGGCATACACACGACCTGCAACACACATATATTTATCAACCTAAAGAACCACACTATATATATATGATTCAATTTCAGTTTTTGTCTTTAGTACTTAAACTTATTTCAGTTAACTAAACTTAACTTAACTTAACTGAACTTAACTGAACTTAATTCTTTAATCATTTTGCTGTTAATGAAGACTATTACAGTATTTATTAATATTTTTAACGGTCACATTTTCTGTTTTTCTTTTAATTTAAGTAATTTTGTTCACCACTTTTCTCATTATAAATAATGATATATTTTAATAATTTTATTTCAGCTTTTCTATATTTCTTTATTTTTTTATTTCAGTAATTAAATTTCATGTGCTTACGTAATTATATATTTATTACCTATATACAGTATATATAATTTAATTTTGTAATTTAATTTTATATATTTGTATTTATTTACAAATATGTATGTCTTGGACACTCGGGTGAAGAGAGGGGCGGAGCTGTCAACTGATCACCACCTGGTGGTGAGTTGGATCCGATGGCGGGGGAGGAAGCTGGACAGACTCGGCAGACCCAAACGTACTGTGAGGGTCTGCTGGGAACATTTGGCCGAGTCTCCTGTCAGAGAGATCTTCAACTCCCACCTCCGGCAGAGCTTCGACCGGATCCCGAGGGAGGCTGGAGATATTGAGTCTGAGTGGACCATGTTCTCCACCTCCATTGTCGCAGCGCCGCTCGGAGCTGTGGCCGTAAGGTCTCCGGTGCCTGTCGAGGCGGCAATCCCCGAACCTGGTGGTGGACACCGGAAGTAAGGGATGCTGTCAAGCTGAAGAAGGAGTCCTATCGGGCCTGGTTGGCTTGTGGGACTCCTGAGGCAGCTGACAGGTACCGGCAGGCCAAGCGGACTGCAGCCCGGGTGGTTGTGGAGGCAAAAACTCGGGCCTGGGAGGAGTTCGGTGAGGCCATGGAGAAGGACTATCGGTCGGCCTCGAAGAGATTCTGGCAAACCGTCCGGCGCCTCAGGAGAGGGAAGCAGTGCCCTACCAACGCTGTTTACAGTAGAGGTGGGGAGCTGTTGACCTCAACTGGGGATGTCGTTGGACGGTGGAAGGAATACTTCGAGGATCTCCTCAATCCCGCTGTCATGTCTTCCATTGAGGAAGCAGAGGCTGAGGGCTCAGATGTGGACTCGTCCATCACCCAAGCTGAAGTCACCGAGGTAGTCAAGAAACTCCTCGGTGGCAAGGCACCGGGGGTGGATGAGATCCGCCCTGAGTACCTCAAGTCTCTGGATGTTGTGGGGCTGTCTTGGCTGACACGCCTCTGCAGCATCGCGTGGCAGTCGGGGACGGAGCCTCTGGGATGGCAGACCGGGGTGGTGGTCCCTCTTTTTAAGAAGGGGGACCGGAGGGTGTGTTCCAACTACAGGGGGATCACACTTCTCAGCCTCCCTGGGAAAGTCTATGCCAGGGTACTGGAGAGGAGAATCCGGCCGATAGTAGAACCTCGGATTCAGGAGGAACAGTGTGGTTTTCGTCCAGGCCGTGGAACACTGGACCAGCTCTATACCCTCTACAGGGTGCTGGAGGGTTCATGGGAGTTTGCCCAACCAGTCCACATGTGCTTTGTGGATTTGGAGAAGGCATTCGACTGTGTCCCTCGCGGCGGCCTGTGGAGGGTGCTCCGGGAGAATGGGGTCCGGGGCCCTTTGCTAAGGGCTATCCGGTCCCTGTACGACCGGAGCAGGAGCTTGGTTCGTATTGCCAGCAGTAAGTCAGACTTGTTCCCGGTGCGTGTTGGACTCTGGCAGGGCTGCCCTTTGTCGCCGGTTCTGTTCATGATTTTTATGGACAGAATTTCTAGGCGCAGCCAGGGGCCGGAGGGGGTCAGGTTTGGTGACAACACGATTTCGTCTCTGCTCTTTGCGGATGATGTTGTCGTGTTGGCCTCATCAAGCCAGGACCTTCAGCATGCACTGGGACGGTTTGCAGCCGAGTGTGAAGCAGCTGGGATGAGAATCAGCACCTCCAAATCCGAGGCCATGGTCCTCAGTCGGAAAAGGGTGGCTTGCCCTCTTCAGGTTGGTGGAGAGTTCCTGCCTCAAGTGGAGGAGTTTAAGTATCTTGGGGTCTTGTTCACGAGTGAGGGAAGGATGGAACGGGAGATTGACAGACGGATCGGTGCAGCTTCTGCAGTAATGCGGTCGATGTACCGGTCTGTCGTGGTGAAGAAAGAGCTGAGCCGCAAGGCGAAGCTCTCGATTTACCGGTCAATCTACGTTCCTACTCTCACCTATGGTCATGAGCTTTGGGTCATGACCGAAAGGACAAGATCCCGGATACAGGCGGCCGAAATGAGCTTTCTCCGCAGGGTGGCTGGGCGATCCCTTAGAGATAGGGTGAGAAGCTCAGTCACCCGGGAGGAGCTCAGAGTAGAGCCGCTGCTCCTCCACATCGAGAGGGGTCAGCTGAGGTGGCTCGGGCATCTGTTTTGGATGCCTCCTGGACACCTTCCCGGGAAGGTGTTCCGGGCGCGTCCCACTGGGAGGAGACCACAGGGAAGACCTAGGACACGCTGGAGAGACTATGTCTCCCGGCTGGCCTGGGAACGCCTCGGTGTCCCCCCAGAAGAGCTGGAGGAAGTGTCTAGGGAGAGGGAAGTCTGGGTTTCTCTGCTTAGACTGCTGCCCCCGCGACCCGGCCCCGGATAAGCTGAAGAAGATGGATGGATGGATGGATGTATTTATTTACTTTTTTTTTTTTTTTATTCATTTTCAGTTTTAGTAATTTTAGCCCAAAATCTTTTGCTTAAATTTATTTCAAAAACTTCTAGTTTGTTAGGTTTAAGTTTTTCATCTAATAATAATTATTTTTAGCTTTATTTAAATGACCATCCCCATCATTTATGTTGGTCAAACCATAGATCATGTATGACCTAAAAACACACATGCACACAAAATCCATCATCCCGAGGCAGAATCTCATACGTAATCAGACGTTTGTTAAAATTCATCTGTTGCGGACATCCTTCTCCTTTAACTAACACAAACAGCGGCTGACACACACAGGCGGGTGAATACATGGAAGTGACGGGGGAAGAAACTCAGTGCCTGTGTATCTTACAGTTCGGCCCCAGAGACCATCGACCTGTTAACACTGCAGACGAGTGTGAAGCGCTCGCAATAATACTTGATGACAGACATCTATAGAAGGTCATGACCTCTGTACATCTGGGCCATGAATGCACACCTCTGTTACTGTGTTGTGAAAAACTGTTATTGACTCGACTGTTAGAGGAGATGTATAGACTAAAACAGGATTTTCCTTGCTCTTAAAAGAGATTGATGGACTATGTAGACACACTCCAGCATTCACAACTGCAGCCCACCATGACTATTTAGTGAAACTAAGCAGCAAAAACAGCTTAATCAAAAATCCATGAGTACATTAACATATGACTTCTATGCAGATGCATCAACACGTACTCTGTTTTCAAGTTGGTTGTGTTGCTAAACTTTACCAGTATGTGGAAGTCATTTATGCATAGAAGTCCTAATGGAACAGTAGCAAAAACAGCCTGTCTAATTGTAATGAGAGTGATTTTGTTGATGGAGGTCAAAGATCAGCAGTACAGATGGCTATTGCAGCCGTTCCTACTGCTGGATGATGTAATGTTATTGGTGGAATGTATAATTTGAAATATGACCCTACAAATGAACATTAACTGGAGAAATAGTATAATTTGTATTTATGTATGTCTGATTTACTTTTACATTTACTTTTATATAGAGAGAATTATAATCTATACATCTATACAGTCATGAATTACTCTTTAAATGTATTTTTAAAATAATTAAACGGAGACACACACATGCATATTTATATATATATTCAGATTTACAATTTACATTTATATTTTCAGATTTAGTTTTACATACAAACCCGATTTCAAAAAAGTTGGGACATGTACAAATTGTGAGTAAAAAAGGAATGGAATAATTTACAAATATCATAAACTTATATTTTATTCACAATAGAATATAGATAACATATCAAATGTCGAAAGTGAGGCATTTTAAAATGTCATGCCAAATATTGGCTCATTTTGGATTTCATGAGAGCTACAAAAAAGTTGGGACAGATAGCAATAAGAGGCCGGAAAAGTTAAATGTACATATAAGGAACAGCTGGAGGACCAATTTACAACTTATTAGGTCATTTGGCAACATTGGGTATAAAAAGTGTTTCTCAGAAGTAAAGATGGGCAGAGGATCACCAATTCCCCCATTGATGCCATAAAATTTTTAAATTAACTTATTTTTCCCTTAAAATGATAAATTTTCTCAGTTTAAACCTCTGATATACAGTATCACTATGTTGTATTGTGAATAAAATATTGAACATTTAAACTTCCACATCATTGCATTCTGTTTTTATTCACAATTTGTACAGTGTCCCAACTTTTTTGGAATCGGGTTTGTACATATATTCAAAACAGTATACATTCTCATTAACATTTATATATTCATAAATGTATTTATATATTACAATATTAGATGTATTAGATGCAGACTGATAACTAGATTCAAATTTATAAATACATATTTATATTTATGTATTCGTGTAGTTATGATTATATCATTAGATTTATATTAGATATATATATATATAACAGTCTACAATTTATTAATATATATTCAGATTTTACACAAACACAGACAGACACACACACACACACACACACACACACACACACACACACTTGTTGACTATCATTGAAAACTGGCATTTGTAAAAACCTTTGCTTACTACAAAAGCATAGAATGTTTAAGAGGCCCTTTTAGCTTTAATGTATACATGCAAGACGTTTATCTCATCTGGAAACATCTGTAATACATACACCTGGATGTCAACAGTGTGACCTAGTTATCTGGATATGGAAAACATCCTGCCAGTGAAAAATGAAGTTTATATATTTTAAATTCAAAACCATTTTCTCCCTTAACACACTCCAGCTGCGCTCCCAAATACTTTTGCTCTCATTGCAGTTATGGAAACTAAATGCCTGTGCTTCATTTACAGATTTCTAACTTTTTTCCTCAAGCGAACAAAAACAATCGGGAAGGTAATTTGCACCATTTGTTAAAATATTTACGTATTTTCTCCCCTTTGGCCCAGACCGACTGATTTTCTCAGAGGTTTAGGTTCTCGTGGGGCAGGATTCTCTTACCCCTTCAACTGGGTTCGTTTCACACAGGCATGTGGGCCGGACAATCTCGCTTTTGTTCTGGAACCTGGTGCAATGACGGCATCACACAGATACATGGCTGTTTTACATCAGCTTTCAATCAAGGACCTGGGAAAACTATTTCCTCTTTGCATGATATAGGAACCTTTTTCTCTATGTTAGAGACTAGAGCCCGACCGATATGGGTTTTTTAGGGGGGTTGATGCAGATACTGATATTAGGAAGTAAAAAAAGACCTATAACGATATATCAGCCAATATTCTGTATGTGTAGGCTATATTATTGTACAGTATAATCAAAAGTCATGGTAAGTCGTGGCCTAGTGGTTAGAGAGTTTGTCTCCTAACCCTAGGGTTGTGGGTTCTTTCCAAATCTGTGTGACTTTCCTTTTTAACTGGAACTCAAAAGGTGGATATTTGATTAAATTTAATGAACACAAATGACGACTGGGACTGTCAAACTTCAAAAAGGACACAAAAGAGGCATAAAAGTACCATAAAAGTTTAATATGACTCGTATGATCGTTTTGTGGAGAACAGACTGAAATGTAGGTCATTATTCACTGATCTGAATTTCCACTGGGTTTGGAATGACATGAGATTGAGTAAATGTTGACTGATTTTAATTTTGTGGTGAAATCTCTGGCCATTTTCAGTTTCAGTTTACCTAAAGAGACAACTAAAACCCAATGAAATAGTTAGTGTTTCTTTGCTTTGCTGCAGTATTTTTGATTCTTACAGAGAAATTGGACAGGACGTACTTATGACACTTTAAATGAATAATGAATTAATGAATCATGATCCGATATTAGTATATAATACTAAAATAACACTGACAAAAAAAGTTATTTTTTTGTAGTGTGGCTCCATGACCTTCTTAGTAGTATTATGCTTATGGGAAACAAAACCATGCACTGACATTTTGTCTTTCATAAAGATTGACTTCTCGACTATGTTTTTGTAGAGACTGAATAAACTGCTTACCCAGGACCTCAGCGGTGGCCATGATTTCGCATGTATACATGGCTGCCATCAGCCGCTGAGGTTTAGCTTGGAAGGCGTATCTGCAGGCCTCCTTCATAGCAGCGATAAGCTGCCCTGAGAATGGCCCATAACAGTCCACCGAACCCCCAGCGGCCTCCACTCTGCTCCTGCTTTGGTTAGAGCTTGCCGATGAGGCGTTCGTCTCGTGAGCATCAGATCTCTCACTTTGGTCATCATTATTTGGCTCTGCAGCTTGGGAATCCTCATCGATTGAGTCTGGCTGAGCTAGAGGTACAGAAAGCTTCATGTCCCAGGTCTCTACAGAGAAGCAAACCCCCATCAAAGGTTCCTCACACATGGGACCAGAAAGCGTAGCTAACTGGAAGCCACTGGCAATGCTATTGTCAAAGTGTCTGATCTCTGCCTCTTCGGTTGCCTTCTCTTGTTCCAGACACTGCCACACAGAGGGTCTCCGGTAGCCCTCGACATTGTTGAGGAGAATATTTGGCCCACAACGGCGTGGACCAAATGCCCAGATACGCTCCACGGCTCCCCTCCACTTGTGGCCTTGCAGGTTGCTCTCCAACTTCACCTTGAAATCCTGGATGTTCTCCAGGATTTTCTGGTTGATGTCCAGAGTTTTGTCCTCCCAGGCGAACAGGCTGAACTGCTCCATTGTGCGGATGAGCTCCACATTGTCCTCCAGAAGGCAGGTGACTTCCTCAGGAAGAGGAATAGCCCGCACCCCGACCGTGGCCATCTTGTTCGGGGTGGTGAGCGTGACCAGACCAGTGGAATCCACCTGGATGCCTTCGGGATACTTTGTTTGTTCCTCCTTGACCTGGTGAATCACCGCCACCTTCTGCTGCTTTCCCATGTCCTCATTCACCATGTCCACTTTGGGAGGCCTAATCACTGTCTCGCGGAACGGGATGATTGGTTTGGATGCACTGATTTCAATTTTAGCAAACCTAGAGGATAAAGAGAAATTGGTAATATCATTCATGTTAAAGATATATATTAAAAAAAAAAACATGCACAGTCAAAAATACTTATGTCATTTATGGATAAGTTTGCATTGTAAAATAAAAAAAAAGTTCTTTTTAATTTACTTTATTTATTTTCTTAATGGACTTTATTATTGTTTGCTTACTTATAATAACTACCTGATAAGCATGAAGATAATTTACATTTACATGTTAGTGTGCATTTACATTTAAACACAAAAACAAAATATATTGTATAATATATATATATATTAAATTATAAAAAATATAAATTAATTACAGATTATGTATTGAGTAATAATGACTTCAATAGCAATATACAATATACATATTTTTATATTTTAATATACTGTGCATTTGTTTGTTTAAATGTGTATACTGTACACACACACACACACACACACACACACACACACACAATATATATATATATATATATATATATATATATATAATAAATTGTACAATATATTAGCATGAAGCAGTATATATATAAACAAAAATATCTAATATACTATTTATAACAAACAGAAAATATATGGTGGCTGACTTACATTTAAAATTACATTTAATACATAATTATTATTATTATTTTATTATACTTAAAAAAGGTGTGTTTAATAAACTAAGTATTATGTATTAGGCTTTGCTGTGGTATTGAAATTGCTATTGAGAAACACGATATCAAGTGATATTTTAGTAATGTGACAACTCTAAAACATTGAATCACTGCACTAGATTACATTAGATTCAACTTTATTGTCATTGTGCAGAGCACAACTACAGACGGCATGAAATACAGTAACTACTCAGGGAAAAAAAGAACGGTTATATGAAAAGGCTTATTTTTCAAACTAACTGGGAGGACATGAAAGAAAATTATTGCTGGAACTCAAGACTGGCGTTCAGCCAACGGTAAGAGCCGAGCTCTGATTCTCCAGCAAGTCATTATGGCACAGTAAAATCTAATTTACAATGGGCCATTCATGCAGAAATTATTCAAATACACATTAATCTCTCTCTCTGTCTGCGTGAGGAAACAGACATAAACATTCTGCCGGAAGATAAAAGCGCACTGAATCATAAGAATATCACACAATCCAGGCTTACTCAATATGTTATGCTTGCATGTAATGCATGTTTGAATACAGAATGACCTGAATCTAATGAGGGACCTAAACACTCTGGGTCACTGGTTACACAGTCGGACACTTGGGTCTCATGGGTCACTGGGCTTTGTTAAGTGGAGCAGACGGTTGACATGGCTGCTGTCTTCGTGGAGACATTGTGTAATCCAGTTAGATCCAGACAGCCACAGAACGGTTTGGGAAGAAGATAATCCAGTGGAAAATGTTTACTAGAAAGCTCCCGAGAGCCGTGACTGGGCTGCTGTCTCACTGCTGACAGCTCCTGGTGTGATGCGATTCACACAGTTAGCTTCAACCTCATTATTTTTTGTTATTTCCTAACTCTCCTGCCTCATGCACCTCCACGGCCCCATCAGCGCTGCTTTTAAAACAGAAATGTGTTCCTGTTGACTCAAATTACACTGGATATCATGTACAATTATCATTAACGTCATTAAAATGGCCATAATTACAATAACAGCACACTTTTATATTAAAACAGTAAGTAATGTTGGTAAACACTCACCAAATAGCTTTTTTTCAAACTGCTTACAGAATTGGTTTAATTTGCTGAAACATTTGATGGGAAGTTTATAAGAATTTTTTTTTTTATTATTGTTGTGGAGAAGAGTGTTTGGGGTCACATTTTTGGAAATAAATTCATATTTTGAATTAGCAAGGGACGTATTGCATTAAAGAAAAACATTACAGACATTAACAAAAGTGGATTACATAAATTATATAAATTTATATTTATAAAACTGTTTAACATTCAAAGGTTAATAAAAAATAATCATATAAAACATAAAAATATATATTTTTAAAATGAATGATGTTCCTTGAGCAGCAAATCAGCATATTAGAATGATTTCTGAAGGACCATGTGACACTGACGACTGGAGTAACTGCAGCCTTGGTGAAAGATGAAAAAAAAAAAAAGATAAATATAAATATAAAAAAAACGTTTGAACAATGGACAGACTCCTACTATACACATTGCTGAGAGTGAGTGAATCCACAATTAGTGGCCCACTCTAGTTTCCATTATGATGTACATATTCAATGCATTTTATTGGGCTTAATGACATATAACCTTTCCCATAAGCTTATAATGACACTAAAGTGACATATTGACAAAAAGCTGCATAATCAACAAGCTTTTCGATGATACAATCATTAATAACGTGCAAAACAAACTCAAGCAATGCTTTTCCTCAAACTAAATCAATAATCAACACATGAGAGGGCGTAATGTTCAGTTGTCTTCTGCATTCTGGCAGCTGACCCATTTTCTGCAGAGGATGTGATGTCATCGTCCTGTGACCTCGCTGTGAATGGCCTGAGGACAGGCGCTGCGTCAGAGGTCTGGTCAGGCTATCGCTGAACTGCTTTGACACCAAGGTCTGACGGGATATTTTTAAATGCCACTCAGACTGAGGAGTAGACACTGCAGGCGGCCTGACCTCAGCGGTGACCCCGACGACCCCCAAACCAGCAGATCGGGGTCTGATGGGTCTTCACCTCTGGCTTTCCTCTCATGTGGTACTGGTGTTTCTTTCTGACCTGAGGGGCAGAGCTAGTGACTAAATAACAGCCCATCAGACCGTCATGTTTTCTCCTCTAGTTGCAGAAATGATGGAGATGTTTTGGTTGGAGAAGGCAGATGTTTTGGGGGGTTGGATACACTGATCGCAGGACTTTTTTAAAGAAAAAAAAACTTTTATTCTGAAAGGAGGCAGTAAAGACATTTAAACCATTACAAAACATTTTTCAAATGAATGCTGCTACTCTTCTGAATCCTGGGGATGAAATATTTTAAAATAAAATAAAAAATATGATATATATATGAATGATTTATAATGATTTACATATTATATAATACACACACACACGTGTGTGTTTACACAAACACATTTTAAATATTAAATATGTATGTATTCTGTAAGGTTGTTAGGGCTCACTGTGATAATTTAATCATAAACAATGCACAGTTGAATGCTAGACTATTTATACATTTAATCAATAAAAACACAATATTCATACTACATTCAACATACTACATCTGTTAGACTACATACATACTACATCTGTTAGACTAGAAATATTGCTAGGAATTGGTCTACCCAAATCGTAGATGAACTATAACCTAAACCAGTCTATTTAAACAAATGACACGTCGACTCGTTTTTTGAAGTAGAATGAGTAAAAGAGCAGGTGGGAGAGACGGAGTAAAAAAAGAATGACAGAAAGCAGGCAAATATGAACAGGAACATATCTCAATCAATGGGGAGTTTAAGCATGTTTATATCTCATGCATTAGCCGAAGCTTTTCCAAACCTTGACAAGACGGACTCCATTACAGTCCAGCCAAATTAGACCTGAGGGATCTCTATCCCCATCAACGGCTGTTAAATGTGCTTGAGCTGAGAACACTTGAGTGTAAATGTTAAAAACAAACTGATGAGTCTTTCCTTCACGACGCCCGAAAACAGGACAAAATAACACAGAGAGAGACGCGTGTTAATTTACAGGCCCGCAGCTCGAGGCAGAGCAGCAGATGGGGAGTGTGCGAGATCTCATTTGTGTCTCCTTACACCATTACGAGTTTTTTTTAGCGAAGTGTGATTGCACAAGCCAATCACTGTTCTAGCAGAGCCAAGTCAGGATCGTCCAATTTAATCTACATCCACAAAACATGACACATCTCTCGCTGGCTTTCTCACTTCTTTGTGTTAATGTGACACTTTCTCACTCGATTTGTCTTAACTCAAACTGATTCTGTAGTACTATCAATGAGATGAAGGACAGTTTCTGGAACAACAAATCTGTAACAAACTTTGACACGAGGCCAACACTGTACTGTAGCAGTGTGTAGAAATCTCAACAAAAGCCATTCTGGTGGCTTTCCAAACATCCTGGCCAATTTTATTCTCATGTAAAACATAACAGAAGAGCTTACCAATTACTAGTCACCTAATTTACATTTAAAATGCAGCAACCAGTTGCATAAACAGTGCCAGGAGTTATCAAACTTCCCCAAATTACATAAAGAATAACTTGTTTCATTTGCATTTTAGGTGACAATTTGCATTGCGCCTCAAAACAAATGCACTGGCACTGAATTTCTTTCTGTCTTCAAATGACGACTGGTAATGTATTCATGAAATCTTTTGGCCATTCGATATTCAAATGAGCGAGGATGCGGCAGTTTTAAGTATTTTAATTAGGTCTTTACCCTGACGGCTCAAATATGTTGCTGTATGTCCACTTACTGCATTTTCATCATATCACGTACAATGTAGAGTACTGTATGATTTGTAATCTCACTAAAAATGTTTCCTGTACATTAGATGAACATTCAGCAGATGTTTATGATCTGAATGTAATTTTACTTTCATTCAAAGCACATTTGCACTGCAAAAAATGACTTCTTACATTTTCAATAAGGCTTTTATTTGGACTCGTTTAAATGATTTTTTGAACTTGTAAATTGAAAAAAAAAAAAAAAAAACCTTCAACACTGCATAAACTTATCAAGACTAGTTTTATATGAATGTATCTGTAACACAAGTGTACTTTGTCAAACTTCAAACATCACATATTTCACTTATTTTAAGTGTAAAAAAGGTAAAATGAGTGAACATCACAAAACCGATCGCATGCAGTGTTTAGCTTCTTAAATTCATTTATTTTGTTTAAAGGACATTTAGATGTTTTTTTTTAAACAGAAAACAAAACAAAAATAATTAGAATGTTTTTTTCTTAAGTTTTTGTGTAAAGTAGAATTGTAAGTTACTGATGACAATATTAGATGTGCTGAATTTAATTCATTCAGGATGATTCACATTAGTGTATAACGGTAATGATAATTTGCATATGTTGGCATGAAAACAGTGCCATTAAAACAATTGAAAAAAAAACACCTTTACAGTCTTAAATCAGGCTTATGTACATTGCAAAAAAAGATTATCTGAGTACCTTTACCAAGAAAATACTATTTTAATCTTTTTACTTCAAAATATCAGAAATGAATTGTTTGTTGATCTTTTTTTTTTTTTAAGTAGGTTGTGTATGGTTTTATTGGAAGTATTAGATAACCTATACTAGAAATAACCAAATACAATTCCCCGAAATTGCAAACAATCAACTGATGAACCAAATGCATGATTTTCTGAACAAATTTTCACATGCTCTTCTTAAGACCCACAGTCCGACCTAGATAAAGAAGTTCTCTTTGGAAAATATCGAAGAAAATGTCCAGTTAATGTTATGCAAGGGCAGATGTGATGGATTAAGCAGCTAACACTCCAACACCAACCAATATTTAGCATGTGGTGCTGCTAATTTATGCAGATATGTTGTTTATACAAGGTAAAACTCAAGGGCAAGCCAAATGCACCCTGGTGTCTTATAAAACTGGAAGATAACATCTTCAGCATTTTAATTATGAGGGTATATGTCAAATCCAACATCAACAAACCAGCTCTAGGCTATTCAGTTTAACATACAGTGATGCTTGATTAGCAATAGTAATATCAAACCTCCCACAGAAAGTTTAGTAATTTAATACTGTAATCAACTATTTTTTCCATTATTTTTAACTTATATTTTGTCAGGCTATATTGAGCCTGTTAGATACTAAGTGTATATAACTGTCTGATTATCCATTTAGAATAAAGCATTCCTGAGAAAATATACTTTTTTCTTTTTTAAAGCACCTGAACGTCCCACTGCCGCATTAATGTCACAGCGGCCAAAAAATCTCCAAACAATCAAAGCAAAAAACTGTCATGAATAATTTGCCGAGCCAGTTTGTGTTGAGAAGAAGCTCCAGAGGTGTGAATTGCTCTAAGCTCTGCTACAGTGCAGCTCACAGACTGACATCAATAGATATTGATCTGCCACCACCGCAGAGAGAGAATGATAGATGACTAGAGATACAGTGGGAGAAAGAGAAAAAGTAAGACGTGATTGAGAATGGATATAGGAAAGGAGTAGAGAATTCTGGTCCAACAAAACACAGAGATCTGATATTCTTTAGACATACATTCATACCACCAACTAAAACATGCAAATAAAAGATGAAATTGACTATTTAAGAACATTCTGCATTTATAAGATTACTTGTTTTTCTCCTCATGTACATCATTATTTGCCTTTTTTCACAATTCGATCAAACAGAAAAGCTCACCACTGCATTATTTCCTGCTGAATATCCAGAAATATGCCACATTTAGAAGTTAAATGTGTTGTCAGTGCTTTATGTTGTTAAGCGTGAGAAACAATCGTTGTTTTCATGACAAATGTATTTAAACATTAAATTTAAAAAATTTATATATACATTAAATAGTCAAGACATTACTAAGAGGGTTAAATTAAAATACAATGCATATTGAGGCTGACGCACATATTTAACGAAACGCTCTTTTCTAGCCTTCATTTCTTTAGTGAACAGACAAGCCGTGGAAGCTGTGTGATATTGATAACAAGCTGTTTTACTGATGTCTTTCTATGGTTGAAACATATTTGAGTGATTATATGAGACATGAGATGTTAATTTATGTTTATTTTGTGCTATAACTTGTAGTAAAGAGGAAGGGATGATCGTCTTCACTTAAGCTCAGTGTATCAGAGTCAAAATGGCATTTATTGTTTGAATTTTCTAATAAATATACATACACACACACACACACACACACACACACACACACACATACACACGTGTACGTGTATGCAGTTCCTCACCTCTCTCTCAAGTCATCCAGACAGCGTTGTAGATGCACTTCCCCTGCAGTGACCAAAACATGCTCTCCTGTCTCCTGAATCAACACTTCGGCACATGGGTCGGCCTGGTTCAGTAACCTCATCCCACGCACCAGCTTCGGCATCTCACCTACACACACACACACACACATTTGTATATCTATATTTTGTTTAGTAGAGTTGTCAATGTGATGCAGCTTTGTTAAGAGGCTGATGAAAGACGGAGCAGTGCAAACCATATTGACCTGACTGTAAACCCACAGCCCGCGAGTCAGTGCACAAAACGCTCTCATTCTTTTCACAAACAGTTAAAAAAAAAAAAGTACCAAAAAGTGCTGTCTGACATCAAAGTAAGTTTCTGTTCATAATGTAGTGACAGCAGTAACACTAGGACTTTGAGAGTGCTTCTAATAAAGAGTGTTTTCACCAGTAATGGCCTCTCCTGACCCGAAGACGAGCTGAAGTTACGGTTATGAAACTAAACCCTGAAACAGCGCTCTGGGATGGTGATCGCCCTCACAATGAGCTCTTGTGTTAGTGTGTTCGCGCAATCCAGATCAGACAGTTCTTTGCTGTGCTAAACTGGGAAACATTTAACTTCCTCATTACAGCTGTGCTCTTGACTAATGCATCCCACATGAGCGAGTGTAATGCTTTGAGATGGACGGGGTTTCCATGCCATCTCTGACACTGCTAATGAGAATCACAACACCACCACTGAGTGAACCTGGAGACGTCCTATTAAAACACCTTTCTGAGGGATATTTGCACGTTAGAGACTCATGAGATGAGACGATTTAGTCTGTTTGCTCATGCATCTATTTTATGGTTAGTCATTGCTGTGTATCAGTGAGACTTAGTGAGGTGCATACGTAGGTATAATATAAAGGCATCATAGATAGGTATGCTAAATAATACAAAAGCTGTTGCAAAAGACGGACAGCATAATAATGTTGCCTGGTAAGATACCTCATTTTGGGAAGATTGCAAGGTAGTTTTCTGTACCTTTCACAGAAAAGTCAATTTCATAATGTTCTAAATTTGTTTTAAAATAAATAAATAAATAAATAAAAACAACTAAAACATGGGACATGCAACAAAATAAATCAATAATAATAATTACATGCAAAACAGGCTTGAATTGCATGCATGTGCTTTTCCCAGCAAGGACACATTCTAATAATTTAAAAATCCCCCAAAAATTGTATCATGGTTTTTACAAAAATATTACACAGCTAAACTGTTTATAACATTGATGATAATAAGAAATGTTTCATGAGCAGCAAATCGGCATGTTAAAATTATTGCTGAAGGATCATGTGACACTTAAGACTGGAGTAATGATGCTATTCTAATATCAAATAAAAATAAAAAAATTATTTGAAATATTTTTACTGTATTATGAATAATTTAAATATGAAAAGCATAAAAATGTAAAACACTGTTATTTTATGTATTTACTGTATATGTATACGTGTGTGTGTGTATACACACACACAAATATTTATATAATGAAATATCAAAATGTTGCCTTTGTGAGCAATAAATAAATAAATATTGTATGTGTGCATATATACACACACCATAAAGCATAGATGAGTAAATACAACCCGAATTCCGGAAAAGTTGGGACGTTTTTTAAATTTTAATAAAATGAAAACTAAAAGACTTTCAAATCACATGAGCCAATATTTTATTCACAATATAACATAGATAACATAGCAAATGTTTAAACTGAGAAAGTTTACAATTTTATGCACAAAATGAGCTCATTTCAATTTTGATTTCTGCTACAGGTCTCAAAATAGTTGGGACGGGGCATGTTTACCATGGTGTAGCATCTCCTTTTCTTTTCAAAACAGTTTGAAGACGTCTGGGCATTGAGGCTATGAGTTGCTGGAGTTTTGCTGTTGGAATTTGGTCCCATTCTTGCCTTATATAGATTTCCAGCTGCTGAAGAGTTCGTGGTCGTCTTTGACGTATTTTTCATTTAATGATGCGCCAAATGTTCTCTATAGGTGAAAGATCTGGACTGCAGGCAGGCCAGGTTAGTACCCGGACTCTTCTACGACGAAGCCATGCTGTTGTTATAGCTGCAGTATGTGGTTTTGCATTGTCCTGCTGAAATAAACAAGGCCTTCCCTGAAATAGACGTTGTTTGGAGGGAAGCATATGTTGCTCTAAAACCTTTATATACCTTTCAGCATTCACAGAGCCTTCCAAAACATGCAAGCTGCCCATACCGTATGCACTTATGCACCCCCATACCATCAGAGATGGTGGCTTTTGAACTGAACGCTGATAACATGCTGGAAGGTCTCCCTCCTCTTTAGCCCGGAGGACACGGCGTCCGTGATTTCCAACAAGAATGTCAAATTTGGACTCGTCTGACCATAAAACACTATTCCACTTTGAAATAGTCCATTTTAAATGAGCCTTGGCCCACAGGACACGACGGCGCTTCTGGACCATGTTCACATATGGCTTCCTTTTTGCATGATAGAGCTTTAGTTGGCATCTGCTGATGGCACGGCGAATTGGGTTTACCGACAGTGGTTTCTGAAAGTATTCCTGGGCCCATTTAGTAATGTCATTGACACAATCATGCCGATGAGTGATGCAGTGTCTTCTGAGAGCCCGAAGACCACGGGCATCCAATAAAGGTCTCGGCCTTGTCCCTTACGCACAGAGATTTCTCCAGTTTCTCTGAATCTTTTGATGATGTTATGCACTGTAGATGATGAGATTTGCAAAGCCTTTGCAATTTGACGTTGAGGAACATTGTTTTTTAAAGTTTTCCACAATTTTTTTACGCAGTCTTTCACAGATTGGAGAGCCTCTGCCCATCTTTACTTCTGAGAGACTCTGCTTCTCTAAGACAAAGCTTTTATAGCTAATCATGTTACAGACCTGATATCAATTAACTTAATTAATCACTAGATGTTCTCCCAGCTGAATCTTTTCAAAACTGCTTGCTTTTTTAGCCATTTGTTTCCTCCGTGCCAACTTTTTTGAGACCTGTAGCAGGCATTAAATTTTAAATGAGCTAATTAAGTGGATAAAAGTGTAAAATTTCTCAGTTTAAACATTTGCTACGTTATCTATGTTCTATTGTGAATAAAATATTGGCTCATTTGATTTGAAATTCCTTTAGTTTTCATTTTATTAAAATTTAAAAAAACGTCCCAACTTTTCCGGAATTCGGGTTGTACAATAATTTAATATAGCAAAAAGCATAGATATACAGTTCAAATTCATTAAAAGAACGTTTATCCAACATTAGTATGAGCTCTGTATTGTTAGGCTGATCTCTCCTCAGAAGGCAGCTTTATAACAGAATCATCACAGGCACTTGGAAAAAGATACTAAGCTTACTAAATATATACCCTAAAAGTTTCTATTACATTCAAAAGCACGACTACCTACTTAAAAATAACTCTTCTGAACAGCTTGTTCATTTTTACTACTGAGTCACCGTGATGATTCAATACACTCTTCCTTGCTTTCGGCTTATCAGTTATTTTTGCTTTATGTGTCCAGCAATGTACTGCAGTGCTTTACCTGTTGCAGCACAATGAAAAGTGATACTCAAGATGTGTTTAATTCGTTCTGTGTGTGCCTGGTTTTGGTCATCAGGACGTACTTGGATGTTTGGGCTCGACTGCTACTCTGACGATGGGCGTAGCTTCAAAGTTGAGTGGCGTGAAGGGCGGGCAGGCCGGAGATGTTGAGATGGTGGCCGATTTGAGAATGAATTCCTCCATTCCACCAATACCTGCAGAGATACAAACAACATTAAACAAAGCTGCATTCAAAAGAGCGGTTTCAAATAACAGTTTTTTTTTACATTAAACGTTATTATTTATACAATGGCTGCCACTTATAACAAAGGCCCCTGTGTGTGCTGCTTTAGGTGGGAGGTTGTGTGTGTAAGAGTGTAAGCATGTGTTTGTGCACGTTGTGATGGAAAAAGAAAAAGACTTTGGAGAACTAACAGACATGATTGCACTGCTGTGCTGGAAATTGAAAACCCAAAATTTGGCTGGTGATATGACATCTGGCCCAGGCAAGCATCCCGAAAAAGTGTGCTTAGTTTTGAAAGGAACATAAATATTTATTTGCTAGAAAATAAATAGAACAAGTAGTCTTGTGGTTCATGTTTTTTTCCAAATGTATCCTTTAATAAAACTAAATTTCAACAACATAAAAAAGCTTATCATCAGTATTGTTCAACACATAATTATCATGCTGCCTGTAATGATATTTATTGTGATATAGATTTTTATTATAGAATTCATTTCAATAGTTAAAATATGACTATATTAAAAAGTGTAATATATTAGCAATTAATATATATATATATATATATATATATATAATTAATTAAAATGTTTATAGATTTATACACCTATATGAAAATATGTGAAGAAAAAAAGATACACTTTGAACTTAATATAATGTAAATACTTTCCAAAATGCAACATTGTCTACTTAAATTAAAATATATTACACTCAATTTAAAACGTATAGCTGCATTTTTATTTCCAAGCTGTCTTCTGAATGAATACATTCATTAATAAAATGCAAACAAAATGAATTATATAAAAATAATAATAATAATACTAATACTAAACCAAAAATAAATAAAAATAATAAAATGTAAAAAATAAAATAAATTACATCAATTTAGAGAGATGAAGAGAGTGTGAAATACGGAGGCCTATCATTGAATATGAATATACCGTAGAGACACTTCTCACAATTTTCTTGTTGAGGCTTTGTTCATTCCTGAAGCGATTCCCAAATACAAAATTTCAGAGCAAGATCCTCTATTTAATACACTTCTTACATTTACCTCCAACACTTTTTCTGGACCATCTGGCAGGCAGAAATCGGAGGAGATGCATTTATATAAAACTGGACTGATAGGGACAACTGAATGAAGCGCTTCAGCGGCTCAGCAGGTCGAGCATTTAACACACCCCTCGAATCCCACTCAGGTCTAAGAGTGATTCCGTCAGGAGAGTGGAGCCTCAACCCTAGAGGTTAGATTGTTCAGTCAATGAAGCAGCCATGAGGCAAGAGCTTCCGTCACAGGCCGACCTTATTAAGGGCAATTCCAGCCAGACTCGCAATCGTGTTCATGAGCAAACACCTGGAGGCTGTAAAGTCGGTATTACAAATGGCTTAACGGTAATCACAACGCAGGCCTGCAGAGGCTGAGCGGCATATGAAGTCTCAACTCTGACCGATGAGGCAGTGTTGACTCGCTGGCTCAGAGCATGACATCACGGATCAACTCGCAAACGTTTATTATAGCAGACATACCAAATATAGAAAAATAAACCATGTCTATGGAGTCAAATGTGCATAAGCATTATATTTAAAATGGAAGGGTTGTTAATGCAACGTGAGATACAGAGCAGACGAATTGCTCATTGAAGGGACTGTATGTGTCCTGCTCTGACATTCTTTCTATAAGTGTTTGCATATGTCTGGAGCAGGGCATACGCTTTGCAGGGCAGGATGTTGCACAGATGCCTCAAGGCGTGGGAAAATGATTGCGTCTCTTTATTTTAGAACACACAAAACTAGTTTAGAACACAGCCATGTCAATTGTGACATTTTATGCTCAAATACTTGTGTATAATATACATTGTTATATACATTGCTTGTTCAATGTTTTTAAATTTAAATATCAAAATATTTCCATTTACTGATTTAATTGGCTGCACAATAAGCTAATTAAATTGCAATTATCCAGATATTGTAACAAAATAAACCTGTCTACTAGCGTTGTTCACGCTAAATATATTTAAAGGTTTACTCAATAATAGAGAATTATATAACATTGCAAATTTAGCAAATGATGTTTTTTGAAAACCTTTTTAAAACACTATCTGCCATTGGTCAGAAACAAACAAAAGGCTCCACCCCCAAGTGACGTGACATTCAGCCAAGTATGGGGACCCATACTCAGAATTTGTGCTCTGCATTTAACCCATCCAAAGTGCACACACACAGAGCAGTGAACACACACACACACACACACACACTGTGAGCACACACCCAGAGCAGTGGGGAGCCATTTATGCTGCGGCGCCCGGGGAGCAGTTGGGGGTTCGATGCCTTGCTCAAGGGCACCTAAGTCGTGGTATTGAAGGTGGAGAGAGAACTGTACATGCACTCCCCCCACCCACAATTCCTGCCGGCCCGGGACTCGAACTCACAACCTTTAGATTGGGAGTCCGACTCTCTAACCATTAGGCCACGACTTCCCTTCGTGGGAAGTTGTACACTGCTAGCTAAACCAATGCTGCCATGACTGTTTTTGTTGTGATGCGCAAACTGCGTTTTTCTCACACTTTTAAGTAGAATTCAACAGTATTTAACAGTACTTCAAATTTCTCACTTATAGTCCACATTAAGCTAAAATACATTAAAATATTGGATTTTTATACTACCATGTGTTTCTCTTTTCCATTATAATGTGAAGAGAGAAATATTAATGGATTCCTGGAATGATTCTCCAAAAACAATGTGGCACTACTTTGTCAAAACTGTTTGTTTGAGTATCACGACCAAAGTGACATTGGTCAAACCAATGGTGTAAGTTTGGAGGCAAGACTACCTGTTTGAAAACAGTCATTGACAGAATAGAATATCATATACTTATATTATTCTTGCCAAATAAAGATATTGCAGAAATAGTAGCAGCATGCTGGAATGACATAAATCAGTTGTGTTTGTTATTGTTAACTAAAAATAAACGATTAAAATGGTTTTAAGTAATTAAAATAAAGAGGAAATAAAATATAAATATCAAATAAAAGATTTTATAATAATTAAAAAGATAATAATAAATAAAAAAAGAGAAATGTTTCTTTTGGAACTAACTGAAATAAAATAAGTTGATGTTGTAAAATTAATAAAATGAAATGGATTCAATTTTAAAAATATTAAAGGTAAACAAATGAAATCATCGCTTATAAAAACAGAAAAGGCAGAACAAAAATACTCAAACTTAAATTAAAACGAAAACTGAAAATCTAAATATAAAAGCACATTCAAAATATGTACGAATACTAAACAAAATGTAAATAATAATAAATAAATAACTACAGCCATTCTTTTTGCAATTTCCTGGTGTCTAATGGCACAGAAAACAGACACACCACTTTAAAATCAATTTAGAAATTTAGAATATAGAAACAAGAACATGAATTTTAGTTAAAACAACACATCCTAAGGTCAGTGGATTTCTCTGGATCATGACAACCGGAAGAGAGAAGGGTGAGTGATTTGAGCATGGGTTATTCTACCCCTCTTTTAACCTGCGAGTTCATCACTGAAAGTCAAGCCACATGCAGTGGTCAGTCTAGACACAAGAGCTCTTTGTATGTGACTCTTTAATACGTCCAGCCGGGCCCGAGGCACGCTGCCATTTTTATCCACAGCGCTGATGATTTCCTGTTCGTGTTGACCCCTCTCACCCTCTCCTTCCTAAGCACTGATTCAGGACCAGCTTGTCCCCGACTAACCCACCACACACCAACAGCACGACAGACCTCAGATCAGCGGCTCGGGACCAATCCAGCCTCTCTAAAAACAAGCAAATCCTTCGCTCATCACCATCAGATGGTGTTTTAATGATTGCTTCATAAATCCATCCTGCTCTAAACTTTTCACCTCACACATGCTTCTGATTTCCACACAAGAAAGCAGCAGATCTTCAAGGCGAGAAAAAAAAAAGAAACCGGAGAAAAAGAGCACAGGATAAATATTGACGCATGAAAGTCTAAATTTGTATTTTCTAAAGGAATTACCTGTGTTCTTGTCTATCGTCTGTAAACCTGACAAGCACCTTTGTTTCTGCATTATAACAATGTTTTTAGGTGACACGTTAAAATGTATGTCTTATAGTATGAAGCCCAAAGTATTCTTTGGTTGGGTATGGTGCAAATTTCATCATCAGTGAACTGTACATGCAACCATGTTTTTTTCTAAATGTATGAAATCTGTACATTCAGTTTGTTGCAACTTTTGCCTACTGAAGAGTGCAATAACAATAAAAGCCCACACTGATGTGCACTTATGTGAGGAGGTTAAGAGATACACAAAACCTGAACAAATTTTAAAAGATACAAAGGACATCTTTATTGTTCTTAACTTCTGTAGAGAAAAAGCGCAGACTCAGTTAAAATATCAGATAAATAAAACCTAATAAATATTTTTTTCATAAAATGAGTTAAAAAGATGTAAAGCAAAATAAAACTGATAGTAATATGCAATAAAACAGACAGAAAAAAAACATAATGCTTATTATCCTGTAGGCTATAGCCTATTAAATTAATATAAACGGGCGACACGTTTACTACTTGTAAAAAATGCGGGTCAGGAAATCGGGAACAATATTTTCTTTTTCTTTTTTGTGGTCCGAGTTGCGGGCGGGTTGTTCTTAACTTCTGGAGAGAAAAAGTGCAGACTCAGTTAAAATATCAGATAAATAAAACCTAATAAATATTTTTTTCATAAGATGAGTTAAAAAGATGTAAAGCAAAATAAAACATAGTAATATGCAATAAAACAGACAGAAAAAAAACAATGGATACATTTTTGCTCTTCTTTTTATTAGGTTGATCGATCTATCTATCGAATGAACGAACCATAGATAGCAGTGATGCGCGGGTTGATCCAAAATGAGTGTGTGCCTGCGGTCATCCGTGGTTACGAGTCATCCAAAAATATTTTTTATGATATTCGGGTCGCAGTCGGTCGGGTGTTTGAAATAAAGATGCCAATAAAACCTTTGTAATTTATATAGTACTAGACACAATTTTGAAATACATAGGCCTACACTTTATTGGCTGAATAACTGGCGCGATTATAGAGTGACCACCTGTCCCGCTTTACATTGTACTGTACAGCAATTTTACCCTTTGTCCCGCCTCACGCAAGTTGAGCATCTGTCCCGCTTTTTCATTCGACCCTGCCTAATAAATACACGGAGTACCACACAAAAAAAACACATCATCAAGAAACATGCAAATCAGTGCAATCATTTTTCAATAAACCAAATGACCCACAGTCTGACAAAGTTTCAGCAGCAGAAGTGACGAGCATTTATCATGCCGTACATCACACACATTCATATCGCTCGACTGCAGTAACAAGTTAGCCTCAGTAATTTTTCCAGATTCTGAAACAGCTAAGAAAAAAGCTGTAGAAACTTTGGGCGATATTTTGGGTCAGGTAGTGTCTTAATCTTTTAGTCGGTGGGTTTAAAAAGAAATATAGGCAATATATTACAGAAAGCTTGAAATGTCTACTTTTAAACGAAAATATTCAAACCAAAATAAATAGGCTACTCTCTGATTATGTGATCCTTATGAAATGTGCATTTCTCTCTGGCGTTCATGGCGAGTCCGCATCGTCAACTTCATCTTTGTAGTGACACAGAAAACACCAGTTCATTACTACACAAGTAAATGTCTCCTTGCTAATTTAGACACATTCATAATCATTACTTTAACAATTTCTTTGTGGCAAGCCTTAAGTGTGCGGTCATAATGCTTATTATCCTGTAGGCTATAGCCTATTTAAGTAATTAAATTAATATAAAGGGGCGACACGTTTACTACTTGTAAAAAATGCGGGTCAGGAAATCATGAACAATATTTTCTTTTTCGCGGTCCGAGTTGCGGGCGGGTTAGTTGAAAACATCAGTCGGGTGCGGATTGTTTATACATTGACCCGCGCATCACTGATAGATAGATAGATGACAGAATGAGATAAAAAGATAGAACGACAGAGCTACATAACGATAGATAGATAGATAGATAGATAGATAGATAGATAGATAGATAGATAGATAGATAGATAGATAGATAGATAGATGACAGAATGAGATAAAATGATAGAACGACAGAGCTACATAATGATAGATAGATAGATAGATAGATAGATAGATAGATAGATAGATAGATGGATAGATGACAGAATGAGATAAAAAGATAGAACGACAGAGCTACATAACGATAGATAGATAGATAGATAGATAGATAGATAGATAGATAGATAGATAGATAGATAGATAGATAGATAGATAGATAGATAGATAGATAGATGACAGTATGAGATAAAATGATAGAATGACAGAGCTAAATAACGATAGATAGATAGATAGATAGATAGATAGATAGATAGATAGATAGATGACAGAATGAGATAAAATGATAGAACGACAGAGCTACATAACGATAGATAGATAGATAGATAGATAGATAGATAGATAGATAGATAGATAGATAGATAGATGACAGAATGAGATAAAATGATAGAATGACAGAGCTACATAATGATAGATAGATAGATAGATAGATAGATAGATAGATAGATAGATAGATAGATAGATAGATAGATAGATAGATAGATAGATAGATAGATAGATAGATGACAGAATGAGATAAAAAGATAGAACGACAGAGCTACATAACGATAGATAGATAGATAGATAGATAGATAGATAGATAGATAGATAGATAGATAGATAGATGACAGAATGAGATAAAATGATAGAACGACAGAGCTACATAACGATAGATAGATAGATAGATAGATAGATAGATAGATAGATAGATAGATAGATGATAGATAGATAGATAGATGACAGAATGAGATAAAATGATAGAACGACAGAGCTACATAACGATAGATAGATAGATAGATAGATAGATAGATAGATAGATAGATAGATAGATAGATAGATAGATAGATAGATGACAGAATGAGATAAAATGATAGAACGACAGATCAACATAATGATAGATAGATAGATAGATAGATAGATAGATAGATAGATAGATAGATAGATAGATAGATAGATAGATAGATAGATAGATAGATAGGACTAATAATTCTGCATTATAACAATGTTTTTAGGTGACACTTTAAAATGTATGTCTTACAGTATGAAGCCCAAAGTATTCTTTGGTTGGGTATGGTGCAAATTTCATCATCAAAAGACAAAATATGAACGACAGAATGATAGAATGGTAGATAGAATGCTAGAATAAACAAACAGATGATAAAACGAACACAAATGAATGAATAATATAAAGTATAGATTATTCTTTGATAAATTTACACATCCTCTTCTGTTAGTCAAGTACTTTTCTCTCCATTCTAAAAATACACATTTTCAATGGACATTCTTCAAACTTTAATCTTAAATGTCTTTAAATCTAAAGTTAATTAGGACCAGAACACAAAGCACAGTGTGTGAGTTAAGTGCTTGAGCTGAACTAATTGAAGAAAATTGTGGAGAAGAAACAGAAGCTGGAGAACAGATGAATTTCAATCCAGTGCTCGACTTGCAGGAGGTTAACTTCTACTTGAGGGGAAAAATCCAAAATGTCTTGTTTCTGAAACAGCCGTCCTCTGATAAGAGCTGATCCCAGGGCTGAGGACAGCGCTTGCTCTGCTCTTTATAACTGTAAAACAGAGACGCTCTTTCAACATGAAACATGAGCAGGTAATTACTCAAAGGTGACTGTGTCTCAGAGGCATTCCTCAACAAAAGCACAGAAAAACAGAGAGCGCTGCCAAAATAACCTGGGAAGAGTTATATACAGTAGGAGAACAGACCCGCTGCAAGAATCTGGGCCACACATGGAAGAAATAGACGCTCTTGAAAAAAATGGAAGCTAAATCTGAGCTGAAGGGTTTTGGAAATTAAGAACAATTACATCCTGGCATAAACAACGGTTGAAATCTAGAGGAGGTTGTTGCAAAAACTTCAGAATGATGTTTTGGAATTATAGCAAGGAATTGATGGATGGATGGATGGATGGATGGATGGATGGATAGATAGATAGTCTGAGCACAAATAAGTAATTCTTCAGTTTAACAGAATTCTGAAGGTTGTGATCATGAATCACTCAAACACAAGCTGATAAAGGCAGATGATAAACACTTCAAGTCTGTCAAACGCTATTTTTAATCACTCACACAGTACGGCATAATCATTACCAAGATGGAAACACCATTTATAAGAAATATAATATAGACAAAGCTTTACGCTAACGATCAGATGTTCATCTATTTTACAGTGCACTTCCTCAGTGTTTTTAACGCCACTGCTTCCAGCAATACAGTACAGTACTGTGGAAGATCATTATTTAGTCGAACAGCTTCAGTCGAAAGCCAAGCAAACAAACAAAAGTGTGCGCGGACTCTCTTGGCAAGCGTAGACGGTGAGTCCTCTGAGGACAAGCGGAGGTCAAAGTTCAAACACAATCGCCCCAGACCGAAGGTTTCCGCTCGCACCATGCACCGAGGCCTACGGAGGCAGTGTTTGGATCCCGTCCTGACTGCAGTGATAGCGCGGCTCAGGGAAGAGAGTGGTTGGAGGGAACAGATAGAGCGACTGCAAGAAAAGACGGATCAAAGAGCACAAAGGGGCAAGCAACCAAGAGCAAGTGATCTCAATGACTCAAGCGAGGAGAAATTTCCTCCAACCACAAATACAGTTGGCCCGGGCGCAAGTTATATAAAGAGCGTTTTTTCACTTGCGGTGCCTTTGGCAGCTGCGACGGCTCTCAGCTGTGGTTCTTCAAAGCCGACAAAAGCCTGAATAATAATCATGGCTAATGTTTTCAACAGATTGTGGTCTTGTGTGTTCCATCATGTTTAATAGCACACATACATTTTCGATCAACGTAAAGCCAAGTGAAATTAATTTCATGACAAGCTTATGAGGAAGTTACGTTGACTTGGAATTATTAAAGCAATAAAAAAGACCAGTGTCAGGGTGTTCTGGGCGGTTGCTGAGGCAAGCCAAGTTTACCTTTCTTTCTGTTTATCATGACTACTGTATTAATTTAAAAATATGTATGTACACAATATGTGCATTGTACCAAATTATTAATTTAAATGTAAATACATAGTAGTTAAGGTCACTTAATATAAAGTGGGACCAGGTGCATTAAATTGATCAAAGGTTTTAATGTTACAAAAGAGTTGGATTTGAAATAAACACTGCTCTTTTGTGCATACATACAATTATACAGCACAGCAACTGTTTTCAACATTGATCATAAGAAATATTTCTTGAGCAGCACATCAGAATGATTTCCGAAGGAGACTGAAGACTGGAGTAATGATGCTGAAAATTCAGCTTTGAACACAGGATTAAATTGCAGGTTAAAGCATAATACAACATGAAATACTTATTTGAAATTGTAAAGAATATTTTAGATTATTACAATTTTTCCTGTATTTTTAATCAAATAAATGCAGCCTTGGTGAGCATAAGATACTTTCTCAAACATTACAAAAATCTTACGACCCCAAACTTTTGAACAGTAGTGTGGTTCATGAAAAATATGTGCGATTTGCAAGGTTAGACAGTTAATAATCACAATTCAAAGTGAGTCATTGAAAAATAATGTCAAATTTGACTAGTTTCAGAACTTTTAAACCTCTCTCACACCTGTTAGCCTTCTTTCTCCTCAATAGCAGGGCTCTTCCTCTTTCTCAAGCTTGCTAAAATAATTGATTTCTGGCCACCCATCTTTGAGTTTGTCATGTTAGAGCTGAACACTTCCCCTCGAACACTCCCTTCCCTTTGTTTCTCTCTGTGTTTTTCCTGTATGAGATGGACGTGGTTAGAATTAGGAGGCTGATGTCATCGGCGAGAGTTTGTGATTTACGTTTTGCTTCGTTTGTTGTTTACAGCACAGGCACAAGGCTTTGTTTTTGATGCCAAGTGCGGCCCGTGTTCAGAGGTAAGAGACGAGAGATATCCATAAAGAATAGACGGATTTTGGCTGCAGAACTGGACTGTTTATATAATCAATTTCTTTTTAAATCCCGGTCCAGGCTGTCAGACCTGCTTTAATCACTGGGGTATTGAACACTGACGAATAGCTTGAAAAGTGTTAACTAAACATATTCAGTCTCTTTGACACCCTGTTGAGGTATTAATTTGATAATAATGAGGTATTTATTATCCTTTCCATTTCCAGTCTGACATCATAAAAGATACTGTCATGAATGCAGCAAGCGGTAATTAGGACATAAAATCAGCAATTTTTTATCCATCTCGGTTTCATTCAACAAAAAGGAAACATTGCTTAAAGTTCGCACAAAAATAAACATTATGTCATCATTTACTCATCTCCGTGTCATTACAATCTGGTACAAGTTTCATTATCTCAAAAGGTGATTTTCTTGGCAATCAGTTTCATATTAAAGTAAAAAAGGGATTAAGGTTGCCTAACACTAAAACAACATACCCCCACACACACACGTTTGTTTTTGTGAAAGTGGGGACATCCCATAGGGGTAATGGTTTTTATACTGTACAAACTGTACATTCTATCGCCCTTCACTAACCCTACACCTAACCCTAACCCTCACAGGAAACTTTGTGCATTTTTACTTTCTCAAAAAAAAATCATTCTTTATGGTTTATAAGCATTTTGAAAAATGGGGACATGGGTTATGCAAAGCTGGAGCGTGCATGATCCCGGTCACGCTAATAAAAAGCTCCAAAACTATATTTATCGTTTGAAATGCTTAATAAAATTTGAATGAAGATTTTGAATGTTTTACAAGTAAACCTTTTTTTGTTTGTTTGTTTTTTTTAATTGCTGTCTATATAGGTAATATTGACTTGTAGCCTAAATGATTAACTAACAATCTGGTCAACAAAGTTCTTTCTTTGAAGCACAATTCTACAAGAAAGATAACTTACTGAAAAAGTGTTGGTGCTTAAAGTGTTTCACTGAGCTGAAATTTAAACTTAAAACATCTCAAGATAAATTAAATAAAAAGAAAATATAAAGTAAGTGTTTTAAGGGCTTCAAATTGAACATCTCATGGCTCAATGTCTTATGGACTATCCTCCATTGCAGTCACATGCCCCTCGGATGGCCAACTCCTGTAGTTTGGCCTTCTTGATCTTTGGCCTTGGCTAAACCAGCTTGCCACACTCTCTCTAGCAGCAAAATCTTACAGACTTTTTTAAAGTAATGACTAAGTGGCCAGTGGCCACTCCAACCTGGTATAAAAAAAATGGGAATTACATAAATTAATACTTTTATTTAACAAAGATGTTTTAAATTGATCAAAAGTGATGATAAAGATTCAGCTGTTTTCAACATGATAATAATAATTACTTATCTGAATATTAGCATGATTTCTGAAGGATCATGTGATTGGAGCGCAGCTGGAGCGCAGCTGGAGGAAAACAAAACTAGAGGTATTTCGTATTGCTTGGTGGGAAAGTAACATATCCTACAGAAAAGCATTAAAAACTGCTAGATCCGATTACTTTTCTTCTCTTTTAGAAGAAAACAAACATAACCCCAGGTATTTATTCAATACAGTGGCTAAATTAAGAAAAATAAAGCCTCAATAAGTGTTGACATTTCCCAACATCACAGCAGTAATGACTTTATGAACTACTTTACTTCTAAAATCGATACTATTAGAGATAAAATTGCAACCATTCAGCCGTCAGCTACAGTATCACATCAGACAGTGCACTATAGACCCCCTGAGGAACAGTTCCACTCATTCTCTACTATAGGCGAGGAAGAATTGTATAAACTTGTTAAATCATCTAAACCAACAACATGTATGTTAGACCCTATACCATCTAAGCTCCTAAACGAGGTGCTTCCAGAAGTCATAGATCCTCTTCTGACTATTATTAATTCCTCATTCTCATTAGGATATGTCCCCAAAACCTTCAAACTGGCTGTTATTAAGCCTCTCATCAAAAAACCACAGCTTGACCCCAAAGAACTAGTTAATTATAGACCAATCTCGAATCTCCCTTTTCTGTCCAAGATACTAGAAAAGGTGGTATCCTCACAATTATATTCCTTCTTAGATAAAAATGGTATATGTGAGGATTTCCAGTCAGGATTTAGACCGTATCATAGGTCTGAGACTGCTCTCCTTAGAGTTACAAATGATCTGCTCTTATCATCTGATCGTGGGTGTATCTCTCTATTAGTTTTATTGGATTTTAGTGCTGCGTTTGACACAATTGACCACAACTTTCTTTTGCATAGACTTGAACACTTTGTTGGCATTAATGGAAGTGCATTAGCATGGTTTAAATCGTACTTATATGACCGCCATCAGTTCGTATCAGTGAATGAAGATGTATCCTATCGATCACAAGTGCAGTATGGAGTGCCTCAAGGCTCAGTACTAGGGCCGCTACTCTTCATGCTTTATATGTTACCCTTGGGAGATATCATCAGGAAACATGGTGTTAGCTTTCACTGTTATGCTGATGATACTCAACTCTATATTTCTTCGCAGCCCGGTGAAACACACCAATTTGAAAAACTAATGGATTGCATAGTCGATATAAAAAACTGGATGACGAGTAATTTCTTACTGCTAAATTCTGAAAAAACAGAGGTGTTAATTATAGGACCTAAAAACTCCGCTTGTAATAACCTAGAACACTGTCTAAGACTTGATGGTTGCTCTGTCAATTCTTCATCATCAGTTAGGAACCTAGGTGTGCTATTTGATCGCAATCTTTCCTTAGAAAGCCACGTTTCTAGCATTTGTAAAACTGCATTTTTCCATCTCAAAAATATATCTAAATTACGGCCTATGCTCTCAATGTCAAATGCAGAAATGTTAATCAATGCTTTTATGACCTCAAGGTTAGATTATTGTAATGCTTTATTGGGTGGTTGTTCTGCACGCTTAGTAAACAAACTACAGCTAGTCCAAAATGCAGCAGCAAGAGTTCTTACTAGAACCAGGAAGTATGACCATATTAGCCCGGTCCTGTCAACACTGCACTGGCTCCCTATCAAGCATTGTATAGATTTTAAAATATTGCTTATTACCTATAAAGCCCTGAATGGTTTAGCACCTCAGTATTTGAATGAGCTCCTTTTACATTATAATCCTCTACGTCCGCTACATTCTCAAAACTCAGGCAATTTGATAATACCTAGAATATCAAAATCAACTGCAGGCGGCAGATCCTTTTCCTATTTGGCGCCTAAACTCTGGAATAACCTACCTAACATTGTTCGGGAGGCAGACACACTCTTTCAGTTTAAATCTAGATTAAAGACCCATCTCTTTAACCTGGCATACACATAACATACTAATATGCTTTTATTATCCAAATCCGTTAAAGGATTTTTAGGCTGCATTAATTAGGTAAACCGGAACCGGAAACACTTCCCATAACACCCTATGTACTTGCTACATCATTAGAAGAATGGCATCTACGCTAATATTTGTCTGTTTCTCTCTTGTTCCGAGGTCACCGTGGCCACCAGATCCAGTCTGTGTCCAGATCAGAGGGTCACTGCAGTCACCCGGATCCAGTACGTATCCAGACCAGATGCTGGATCAGCACCTAGAAAGGACCTCTACATCCCTTAAAGACAGCGGAGACCAGGACAACTAGAGCCCCAGATACAGATCCCCTGTAAAGACCTTGTCTCAAAGGAGCACCAGGACAAGACCACAGGAAACAGATGATTTTTCTGCACAATCTGACTTTGCTGCAGCCTGGAATTGAACTACTGGTTTCGTCTGGTCAGAGGAGAACTGGCCCCCCAACTGAGCCTGGTTTCTCCCAAGGTTTTTTTCTCCATTCTGTCACCGATGGAGTTTCGGTTCCTTGCCGCTGTCGCCTCTGGCTTGCTTAGTTGGGGACACTTCATCTACAGCGATATCGTTGACTTGATTGCAAATAAATGCACAGACACTATTTAATTGAACAGAGATGACACAACTGAATTCAATGATGAACTGCCTTTAACTATCATTTTTTTCATTATTGACACTGTTTTCCTAATGAATGTTGTTCAGTTGCTTTGACGCAATGTATTTTGTTTAAAGCGCTATATAAATAAAGGTTACTTTGACTTTGGAGTAATGATGCTAAAAATTCAGTTTGAAATCGCAGGAATAAATTACATTTTGAAATATATTGAAATAGAAAGCAGTTATTTTAAGTAGTAAAAATATTTCACAATATTACAAATAAATGCAGGCTTTGTGAGCAGAAGAGATTTCTCAAAAAAAAAAAAAAAAAACCTATACTGGGAACCTTAACAATTGTTTTGTATAATGTTAAGTTGATATTAGACCATTTTTATAATAACATTATATCTATACATTTTTATTAATTATAATAAAAAAGCAATTATGAGTAAATATATAAATGTAATTTTTCTCACTAGTTTATGGACACTAGTGATTGGATTTTCTGCTGTTAAAATCTTCTAGCTGCTGTCTTTCCGCGGTTGAAACACTCGTTGAGTTATTACATGATACACTATACAATCAGTAAGTTGTAGTGTATCTATCAACATGGATTGGATATTCCTTCAGTGTTTACTTAATGCTAATAAGCATGCACTCCTGCTTTGCTTGAACTTGATGCAAAGCTGGAGCGTGCATGATCCCGGTCACGCTAATAAAAAGCTCCAAAACTATATTTATCGTTTGAAATGCTTAATAAAATTTGAATGAAGATTTTGAATGCTGAGACTTAGTTTCCTGCTGTGTCATGTCCATCAGCTCGTTGTCTGTGTCCTCGCTGCTCTGCAATGTTTTCCACTCCGTAAGAAAATGAACGTGTGTCGCGAGAGCGCATACATGAGAGGCTGGAAATAGACGCGATGAAGCAGGATACGGAACACTAGACCAGATGCGCCACATCCTTGATTTTGCGCCTTAAATAAATGCTTATTTCAGTACAATTAAACAAGGAAAATGAAATAGTAGCATAGTAATTACTTAACAAAATAAAAATAATCGAAAACAAAAACTCTTTCATTATAATCATAATCCGTAAAGATGCACTTCTCTTTAAAGGCGTGTCTAATAAGGAGATGGCGAGTCAGAATCTGTAACGTTAGGACACAGGAGACGAGAGATCCAAGAGTAGTGTTTTATTGGGTAATCCAAAAATCAGAATCCAAACAAGCAGGGGGTCAAAACCATGAAATCAGTCAGGAACAAAACAAACAGGAAACAAGAAACTAGAAAACACAAGGAACGCGAGGAAACTGGGTGACGGAAAATAAGGACTCCATGACCCAGACAGAAAACAGACCGGATTATATAGACAGGATAACGAAGGAAGTGGAGACAGCTGAGTGCAATAGCAGGTGTGCAATTAACTGTGATGAAGGGACAAAGCTATGTGGGAAATGTAGTGCCTGTGGTGAGGTGCCTATGGGGAAGTGAGACCACTAGTGGACACCCGGGGAAACACAGACCAGACACTGTGACCGAATCGGCAACCACTTGCGACACAGACTCAGAAAACACTAGTTTTTTAGTATATAATTCAAATATCTCCTTACTATTTCCCCATCACATTTATGGTAATTACTTTAGCCAGTGCTTTGCGTGTTTGAATGCAGAACTGTTCAGCTGCGCTGACGGCATGCACCATACTGCTGCTGCTGGCGGGACAATGAACACCGTCGAGATGCTTTTGATAGTCGCAGTAGCAGGGTCTCGTGTTGTTTCCACCATTGCAGCATTTTTTTCATCACTACCTGATGGATGTCTAAAATATAAAAGTAAGGAGAAGTCTTAAACAGGTGGGAGGCCCAGCCCATGTCTGAACTATGACGTGAAATTTGGCCCGAAGCCTGGCTCGAGGGACGTAAAAAAAAGTTGGGGCCTGTAGGGCTTGTGCTGAAATGCAGGGCTCTAGTGTCTGTTGTTGAACCACAGCAAGACTTTCCCCTTGAACGGCTGGTTGCACCGGTGCAACCTCTGATTTATTTATTTTTCTGCACCATTGAGAAATTTGGTCGCAGTCTAGAGCTGTGATATATATATATATATATACAACCCGAATTCCGGAAAAGTTGGGACTTTTTTTAAATTTTAATAAAATGAAAACTAAAGGAATTTCAAATCACATGAGCCAATATTTTATTCACAATAGAACATAGATAACGTAGCAAATGTTTAAACTGAGAAATTTTACACTTTTATCCACTTAATTAGCTCATTTAAAATGTAATACCTGCTACAGGTCTCAAAAAAGTTGGCACGGGGGCAACAAATGGCTAAAAAAGCAAGCAGTTTTGAAAAGATTCAGCTGGGAGAACATCTAGTGATTAATTAAGTTAATTGATATCAGGTCTGTAACATGATTAGCTATAAAAGCTTTGTCTTAGAGAAGCAGAGTCTCTCAGAAGTAAAGATGGGCAGAGACTCTCCAATCTGTGAAAGACTGCGTAAAAAAATTGTGGAAAACTTTAAAAACAATGTTCCTCAATGTCAAACTGCAAAGGCTTTGCAAATCTCATCATCTACAGTGCATAACAAGATGTTTTAAATTGATCAAAAGTGATGATAAAGATTCAGCTGTTTTCAACATGATAATAATAATTACTTATCTGAATATTAGCATGATTTCTGAAGGATCATGTGATTGGAGCGCAGCTGGAGCGCAGCTGGAGGAAAACAAAACTAGAGGTATTTCGTATTGCTTGGTGGGAAAGTAACATATCCTACAGAAAAGCATTAAAAACTGCTAGATCCGATTACTTTTCTTCTCTTTTAGAAGAAAACAAACATAACCCCAGGTATTTATTCAATACAGTGGCTAAATTAAGAAAAATAAAGCCTCAATAAGTGTTGACATTTCCCAACATCACAGCAGTAATGACTTTATGAACTACTTTACTTCTAAAATCGATACTATTAGAGATAAAATTGCAACCATTCAGCCGTCAGCTACAGTATCACATCAGACAGTGCACTATAGACCCCCTGAGGAACAGTTCCACTCATTCTCTACTATAGGCGAGGAAGAATTGTATAAACTTGTTAAATCATCTAAACCAACAACATGTATGTTAGACCCTATACCATCTAAGCTCCTAAACGAGGTGCTTCCAGAAGTCATAGATCCTCTTCTGACTATTATTAATTCCTCATTCTCATTAGGATATGTCCCCAAAACCTTCAAACTGGCTGTTATTAAGCCTCTCATCAAAAAACCACAGCTTGACCCCAAAGAACTAGTTAATTATAGACCAATCTCGAATCTCCCTTTTCTGTCCAAGATACTAGAAAAGGTGGTATCCTCACAATTATATTCCTTCTTAGATAAAAATGGTATATGTGAGGATTTCCAGTCAGGATTTAGACCGTATCATAGGTCTGAGACTGCTCTCCTTAGAGTTACAAATGATCTGCTCTTATCATCTGATCGTGGGTGTATCTCTCTATTAGTTTTATTGGATTTTAGTGCTGCGTTTGACACAATTGACCACAACTTTCTTTTGCATAGACTTGAACACTTTGTTGGCATTAATGGAAGTGCATTAGCATGGTTTAAATCGTACTTATATGACCGCCATCAGTTCGTATCAGTGAATGAAGATGTATCCTATCGATCACAAGTGCAGTATGGAGTGCCTCAAGGCTCAGTACTAGGGCCGCTACTCTTCATGCTTTATATGTTACCCTTGGGAGATATCATCAGGAAACATGGTGTTAGCTTTCACTGTTATGCTGATGATACTCAACTCTATATTTCTTCGCAGCCCGGTGAAACACACCAATTTGAAAAACTAATGGATTGCATAGTCGATATAAAAAACTGGATGACGAGTAATTTCTTACTGCTAAATTCTGAAAAAACAGAGGTGTTAATTATAGGACCTAAAAACTCCGCTTGTAATAACCTAGAACACTGTCTAAGACTTGATGGTTGCTCTGTCAATTCTTCATCATCAGTTAGGAACCTAGGTGTGCTATTTGATCGCAATCTTTCCTTAGAAAGCCACGTTTCTAGCATTTGTAAAACTGCATTTTTCCATCTCAAAAATATATCTAAATTACGGCCTATGCTCTCAATGTCAAATGCAGAAATGTTAATCAATGCTTTTATGACCTCAAGGTTAGATTATTGTAATGCTTTATTGGGTGGTTGTTCTGCACGCTTAGTAAACAAACTACAGCTAGTCCAAAATGCAGCAGCAAGAGTTCTTACTAGAACCAGGAAGTATGACCATATTAGCCCGGTCCTGTCAACACTGCACTGGCTCCCTATCAAGCATTGTATAGATTTTAAAATATTGCTTATTACCTATAAAGCCCTGAATGGTTTAGCACCTCAGTATTTGAATGAGCTCCTTTTACATTATAATCCTCTACGTCCGCTACATTCTCAAAACTCAGGCAATTTGATAATACCTAGAATATCAAAATCAACTGCAGGCGGCAGATCCTTTTCCTATTTGGCGCCTAAACTCTGGAATAACCTACCTAACATTGTTCGGGAGGCAGACACACTCTTTCAGTTTAAATCTAGATTAAAGACCCATCTCTTTAACCTGGCATACACATAACATACTAATATGCTTTTATTATCCAAATCCGTTAAAGGATTTTTAGGCTGCATTAATTAGGTAAACCGGAACCGGAAACACTTCCCATAACACCCTATGTACTTGCTACATCATTAGAAGAATGGCATCTACGCTAATATTTGTCTGTTTCTCTCTTGTTCCGAGGTCACCGTGGCCACCAGATCCAGTCTGTGTCCAGATCAGAGGGTCACTGCAGTCACCCGGATCCAGTACGTATCCAGACCAGATGCTGGATCAGCACCTAGAAAGGACCTCTACATCCCTTAAAGACAGCGGAGACCAGGACAACTAGAGCCCCAGATACAGATCCCCTGTAAAGACCTTGTCTCAAAGGAGCACCAGGACAAGACCACAGGAAACAGATGATTTTTCTGCACAATCTGACTTTGCTGCAGCCTGGAATTGAACTACTGGTTTCGTCTGGTCAGAGGAGAACTGGCCCCCCAACTGAGCCTGGTTTCTCCCAAGGTTTTTTTCTCCATTCTGTCACCGATGGAGTTTCGGTTCCTTGCCGCTGTCGCCTCTGGCTTGCTTAGTTGGGGACACTTCATCTACAGCGATATCGTTGACTTGATTGCAAATAAATGCACAGACACTATTTAATTGAACAGAGATGACACAACTGAATTCAATGATGAACTGCCTTTAACTATCATTTTTTTCATTATTGACACTGTTTTCCTAATGAATGTTGTTCAGTTGCTTTGACGCAATGTATTTTGTTTAAAGCGCTATATAAATAAAGGTTACTTTGACTTTGGAGTAATGATGCTAAAAATTCAGTTTGAAATCGCAGGAATAAATTACATTTTGAAATATATTGAAATAGAAAGCAGTTATTTTAAGTAGTAAAAATATTTCACAATATTACAAATAAATGCAGGCTTTGTGAGCAGAAGAGATTTCTCAAAAAAAAAAAAAAAAAACCTATACTGGGAACCTTAACAATTGTTTTGTATAATGTTAAGTTGATATTAGACCATTTTTATAATAACATTATATCTATACATTTTTATTAATTATAATAAAAAAGCAATTATGAGTAAATATATAAATGTAATTTTTCTCACTAGTTTATGGACACTAGTGATTGGATTTTCTGCTGTTAAAATCTTCTAGCTGCTGTCTTTCCGCGGTTGAAACACTCGTTGAGTTATTACATGATACACTATACAATCAGTAAGTTGTAGTGTATCTATCAACATGGATTGGATATTCCTTCAGTGTTTACTTAATGCTAATAAGCATGCACTCCTGCTTTGCTTGAACTTGATGCAAAGCTGGAGCGTGCATGATCCCGGTCACGCTAATAAAAAGCTCCAAAACTATATTTATCGTTTGAAATGCTTAATAAAATTTGAATGAAGATTTTGAATGCTGAGACTTAGTTTCCTGCTGTGTCATGTCCATCAGCTCGTTGTCTGTGTCCTCGCTGCTCTGCAATGTTTTCCACTCCGTAAGAAAATGAACGTGTGTCGCGAGAGCGCATACATGAGAGGCTGGAAATAGACGCGATGAAGCAGGATACGGAACACTAGACCAGATGCGCCACATCCTTGATTTTGCGCCTTAAATAAATGCTTATTTCAGTACAATTAAACAAGGAAAATGAAATAGTAGCATAGTAATTACTTAACAAAATAAAAATAATCGAAAACAAAAACTCTTTCATTATAATCATAATCCGTAAAGATGCACTTCTCTTTAAAGGCGTGTCTAATAAGGAGATGGCGAGTCAGAATCTGTAACGTTAGGACACAGGAGACGAGAGATCCAAGAGTAGTGTTTTATTGGGTAATCCAAAAATCAGAATCCAAACAAGCAGGGGGTCAAAACCATGAAATCAGTCAGGAACAAAACAAACAGGAAACAAGAAACTAGAAAACACAAGGAACGCGAGGAAACTGGGTGACGGAAAATAAGGACTCCATGACCCAGACAGAAAACAGACCGGATTATATAGACAGGATAACGAAGGAAGTGGAGACAGCTGAGTGCAATAGCAGGTGTGCAATTAACTGTGATGAAGGGACAAAGCTATGTGGGAAATGTAGTGCCTGTGGTGAGGTGCCTATGGGGAAGTGAGACCACTAGTGGACACCCGGGGAAACACAGACCAGACACTGTGACCGAATCGGCAACCACTTGCGACACAGACTCAGAAAACACTAGTTTTTTAGTATATAATTCAAATATCTCCTTACTATTTCCCCATCACATTTATGGTAATTACTTTAGCCAGTGCTTTGCGTGTTTGAATGCAGAACTGTTCAGCTGCGCTGACGGCATGCACCATACTGCTGCTGCTGGCGGGACAATGAACACCGTCGAGATGCTTTTGATAGTCGCAGTAGCAGGGTCTCGTGTTGTTTCCACCATTGCAGCATTTTTTTCATCACTACCTGATGGATGTCTAAAATATAAAAGTAAGGAGAAGTCTTAAACAGGTGGGAGGCCCAGCCCATGTCTGAACTATGACGTGAAATTTGGCCCGAAGCCTGGCTCGAGGGACGTAAAAAAAAGTTGGGGCCTGTAGGGCTTGTGCTGAAATGCAGGGCTCTAGTGTCTGTTGTTGAACCACAGCAAGACTTTCCCCTTGAACGGCTGGTTGCACCGGTGCAACCTCTGATTTATTTATTTTTCTGCACCATTGAGAAATTTGGTCGCAGTCTAGAGCTGTGATATATATATATATATATACAACCCGAATTCCGGAAAAGTTGGGACTTTTTTTAAATTTTAATAAAATGAAAACTAAAGGAATTTCAAATCACATGAGCCAATATTTTATTCACAATAGAACATAGATAACGTAGCAAATGTTTAAACTGAGAAATTTTACACTTTTATCCACTTAATTAGCTCATTTAAAATGTAATACCTGCTACAGGTCTCAAAAAAGTTGGCACGGGGGCAACAAATGGCTAAAAAAGCAAGCAGTTTTGAAAAGATTCAGCTGGGAGAACATCTAGTGATTAATTAAGTTAATTGATATCAGGTCTGTAACATGATTAGCTATAAAAGCTTTGTCTTAGAGAAGCAGAGTCTCTCAGAAGTAAAGATGGGCAGAGACTCTCCAATCTGTGAAAGACTGCGTAAAAAAATTGTGGAAAACTTTAAAAACAATGTTCCTCAATGTCAAACTGCAAAGGCTTTGCAAATCTCATCATCTACAGTGCATAACATCATCAAAAGATTCAGAGAAACTGGAGAAATCTCTGTGTGTAAGGGACAAGGCCCGAGACCTTTATTGGATGCCCGTGGTCTTCGGGCTCTCAGACGACACTGCATCACTCATCGGCATGATTGTGTCAATGACATTACTAAATGGGCCCAGGAATGCTTTCAGAAACCACTGTCGGTAAACACAATCCGCCGTGCCATCAGCAGATGCCAACTAAAGCTCTATCATGCAAAAAGGAAGCCATATGTGAACATGGTCCAGAAGCGCCGTCCTGTCCTGTGGGCCAAGGCTCATTTAAAATGGACTATTTCAATGTGGAATAGTGTTTTATGGTCAGACGAGTCCAAATTTGACATTCTTGTTGGAAATCACGGACGCCGTGTCCTCCGGGCTAAAGAGGAGGGAGACCTTCCAGCATGTTATCAGCGTTCAGTTCAAAAGCCACCATCTCTGATGGTATGGGGGTGCATAAGTGCATACGGTATGGGCAGCTTGCATGTTTTGGAAGGCTCTGTGAATGCTGAAAGGTATATAAAGGTTTTAGAGCAACATATGCTTCCCTCCAAACAACGTCTATTTCAGGGAAGGCCTTGTTTATTTCAGCAGGACAATGCAAAACCACATACTGCAGCTATAACAACAGCATGGCTTCGTCGTAGAAGAGTCCGGGTGCTAACCTGGCCTGCCTGCAGTCCAGATCTTTCACCTATAGAGAACATTTGGCGCATCATTAAACGAAAAATACGTCAAAGACGACCACGAACTCTTCAGCAGCTGGAAATCTATATAAGGCAAGAATGGGACCAAATTCCAACAGCAAAACTCCAGCAACTCATAGCCTCAATGCTCAGACGTCTTCAAACTGTTTTGAAAAGAAAAGGAGATGCTACACCATGGTAAACATGCCCCGTCCCAACTATTTTGAGACCTGTAGCAGAAATCAAAATTGAAATGAGCTCATTTTGTCCATAAAATTGTAAACTTTCTCAGTTTAAACATTTGCTATGTTATCTATGTTCTATTGTGAATAAAATATTGACTCATGTGATTTGAAAGTCTTTTAGTTTTCATTTTATTAAAATTTAAAAAACGTCCCAACTTTTCCGGAATTCGGGTTGTATATATATATATATATATATATATATATATATATATACAGTACAGACCGAAAGTTTGGAAACATTATTATTTTTAATGTTTTTGAAAGAAGTTTCTTCTGCTCATCAAGCCTGCATTTATTTGATCAAAAATACAGAAAAAACAGTAATATTGTGAAATATTATTACAACTTAAAATAATAGTTTTCTATTTGAATATACTTAAAAAAATTTATTCCTGTGATGCAAAGCTGAATTTTCAGCATCATTACTCCAGTGTCACATCCAGTCTATCACATGATCATTTAGAAATCATTCTAATATTCTGATTTATTGTGTTGGAAACAGTTCTGCTGTCTAATATATTTGATGAATAAAAGGTTAAAAAGAACTGCATTTATTCAAAATAATAAAAAAAATTCTAATAATATATATTCTAATAATATATTTTCTTTACTATCCCTTTTTATCAATTTAACACATCCTTGCTGAATAAAAGTATTGATTTTATTTAAAAAAAAGAAAGAACAAAAAAAAAATTACTGTCCCCAAATTACTGACCAGTAGTGTATATTGTTATTACAAAATATTTATATTTTAAAAACATAGCTTCTTTGGTTTTTTTTTTTTTTTTTTTACTTTTTCTTCATCAAAGTATCCTAAAAAAGTATCACATTTTCTGAAAAAATATTAAGCAGCAGAACGGTTTCCAACTTTGATAATGAATCATCATATTAGAATGATTTCTAAAGGATCATGTGATTATGATCCTAAAAATTCAGCTTTGCATCACAGAAATAAATGATAATTTAAAGTATAATAAATTTAAAAACAATTATTTAAAATTGTAATAATATATCACAATATCAATTTTTTTTCTGTATTTTTGATCAAATAAATGCAGGCTTGATGAGCAGAAGAAACTTCTTTCAAAAACATTAAAAATAGTAATGTTTCCAAACTTTATGTATATTTATATATGGTAAATAAAGTACATTTTATATATATATATATATATATATATATATATATATATATATATATATATATATATATATATATATATATATATATATATATATATATATATATATATATATATAAATTAAATTAAGTCAAATTAAAAAATGCTAATTAAATTCCTTAGTTTAATTTAAATTTAATTCAAATTTATATTTATTTTAAGTATTATGAAAGCCATATTTGGTCAACATTTTTGTTACTAAGAAGATAAATGTATACAAATGTTCTGTATTTAAAGAGCTTATAGAGTTTTTCTGATATCTAATAACAATGTACATTAGAGATGCATAATATATAATACTGAATACACGAATACAAAATAATGTAAATACATATTTCTATTTATTTATTATTTCATTATTTTAGTTGAAAATTATAAAATTATAAAATTATATATATATACACACCTTGTAACGTCTTGACTACAAAAAGCTATTGAACATTTTGACAGCTCTTCGTAAGGAAAAAAAGAGGTCCAACATAAAAATCACTGCTAGAGAAACAAGCATTTGTGTATTTAAACTTTTGATTGAAAACCTCACATTTATATAGTATCAACCAGAACCATTCTTAAAAACAACCTGTAACTTCAAAGAAAACCAATAAATAACATCAACAAAGTGGTTGCCTTATTCTTTAGCATTTTACCATTTGAAAATGTCCAAGACGTTGTTGCTTTAAGTGGTGAATACTCAAAAAAGCGGTGAATGGCATTTCCATCAGACCGGTGAGATTGGGAGTCTCACCTGACCCTCAGCGCTCCTCCGAGGCTTTCAGTGCTTTAGTGAGGTGATTAGGCATGAGATGAAACTCTTGTGGGTGAGTTCTGCAGACACTGCGCCTCCCCACACAGAGTCCACTGGTGCCAGCACTGGACTCATAAGCGGATAGTTTGGTGAAGTTGGCTTCAGAAGGATAAGGATTTTTTTCCTTGAGTGCCTTGGCAGATTTTGTAGAAGAAAAAACGTGAATCTGGAGCAAACTCTCATTAAGCATTACTTTCTCTGAAGTTTTCATACTATGAAAACACTCTTGAATTTTATCCCCCCAATTTTTATGAATAGTTTGTTGTTGTTCATCATTTTTATTTAGGTAGATTTACCATTTTTAAAATACTTTTTATTAGTGGTGCTTGCCAAGGCAATACAAATATATTTATTTTTATTTATTATTAAATGGAGCAAAAATAAATGGTAAAATGTTTTGATTAATATGTGTGAAAATAAAGTCAAAAGTTGAGAAAAATTATCATTAATTTCATAAACAATGTTTTATGTTAATTTGTTAATTAACTTCAAAACAAAATACTATTAATGAATTTTGATAGTCACTGAAGAGCAATGAAAATAACCTTAAACAAAACCGAACATCAACAAATCTTTTATCAGAAAATATTTAATAATTTCATAGATTCTCTGTTCTCACTTAGTAAAAACTCTAAATTCAGTTTTGTAGGTTTTAGTCATTTATTTTTTTTATTGACTTATTACATTTGTTAGAATTAACTGTTGCAGTGCAAAATATCCTATGATTATTGTCTTATATTTTTCTATACTTTGTGCTGTTTTCCAGTTAAAAAAAAAAGATTTTTAAAAAGACAAATTCACTTGAAAAGCAATGCTGCATGTGACATTTACACTTGTTTTCATTGACTGTATCTTAAAATAAGCTTTTTTTTTAACTTGATTGACCCTTTTTATACTTAAATTAAGTTGGAAAAAAAAATCTTCCAGTGTAAGAAAACAAACCAAACATTTATTTTGAGAAAATGAACCTAACACAGTTTTGCTTCTTAATTAAATGTATTTTGTTTGCATAAATTGTAGGTTTTCTAATGTCCTCATGGATGAGGAAGCTTGTGTTGGGAAAGTGCGGTGGTATTTTGCATGCAAATAAACTCAAAACAGCCTTTTGTACTCCAGCACTTAGCAAGCACCACTAATGACACAATCTCAACCAGCTATTATAGATTAAGGAGCTGTTAAATTCATGCTGGCAGTCTCACTTTTTTGATTTCATTCAGTAAAATTGCACCCAAATCCCTTTAGTCAAAATAAAATTGAGCGACCAGGTTCCTTGGCTTGTAAAGCAGCATTCAGCAGCGATGGCTATTCTACAGGGGGATCATATGGAGCTGTGGAAAAGAGCTCATTCTGGCTCTGTACGGAGCGCCATGGAAAGTCCCTTCAGTGGAAAGTCCCTCTCCTAAACTTGACAGATGTGGATGTGTAGGACCATGAGGGGCCGAGACAGACTTGCCCTTTGGCCAAGAAACACACACTGAATATATTGTATTACATTAGTCTTCTGCACACACACACGCTTTCTTTTCCCTAAAGATCACCACTAATTATACCACAACACAAGAGCGACCAAGAAAAAGAGAGGACGTGCAAAAAAAAAAAAAAAAAAAAAAGAGATAAAAAGCAGCATATGAGAAGCTGTGGACATGGGGAGGCACTTATACATCCTCACATACATCCCCAACATATCTGCAACAGCTCTGACAGGCAGCATGTGGCGGCAATATGACTGCCGTCACCACAGGAAACAGCCATGTAGAGGATGTGAGTGATTCTGTATAGGGAGCAACAGTATGAACATTGTGTGGAGCGAGGTAGACGTGAGGTAAGACCTCAACATCCTGCCATATCCTTAAATAAAGTGAATTTAAGGAAGGTACTTAATAGTATAAAAAGAGATGGTAATACTTTATTTTAAGAACCGATTCTCACCATTAACTAGTTGCATATTAGCATGCATATTACTAGCAAAGTGGTTGTTTATTAGTACTAAGGTTATTCTAGATGCAATAACCCGACCCAATACCTAAATTTAACATCTACCTTGATAACTATTAATAAGCAGCTAATAAGGAGTTTGTGGATGGAAAACTCTTAGTTTTAAGTGAATATGTGTTTTCCCGAAACTAAAAGATTACAGAGTTCTTTTTTACTTTTATTTATTCATGCTTGCTAGCTAACTCCTAAAAGCTGTAAGGATTAACTATTAGACTGCAATAAAATACAATTGAATTAAATAAAATTAAACAAAATAAATTATTCTTAGTGAGTATTTTTGTCTTGTTTTCATGTTAAAATATCTATAAATAAGTAAAAAAGCACTCCTTCAGTAATTCACCTGAACGACTTTCTAAGTAGCTCCGGAGAGTGTGAGAGAGAAAGCAATATGCAGAGGAGATAAACGCTCAGCAGAGCAGTAAAACGAAATATTCCTGTCAGTGCTCTGACAGACCTCCATGACACCACTCCTGACTAGAGGGCATGTAGAAGGTTCTGCTTAGCAAGCAGGAGTGTGATACACACACACAGCAGTGTTTAAACCAAAAATAAAACACATACACATCAGGAGTTCCTGTATACACTCAGTCCGGGTGCTGTGGGGGGTGTCAGTGATCAGTGAGTCACTTCCATCATTCTGCTCTTAAACAAGCCTTTGTTCTACAACTGCTACATATGCAGGCGCACACACACACACACACACGCACGCAAGCGCGCACACACACACACACACACACACACACAATAGACCTTAATAAACCTAACCTATATAAATGAATATATTTTCAAATGTAATTTATTCCTGTGATGCAAAGCTGAATTTTTTAGCATCATTACTCCAGGATTTATTGCCCTTCAGAAATCGTTCTAATATGCTGCTCAAGAAACATTTTTTATTACTATCAATGTTGAAAACAGTAGTTGTACTGCTTCCTATTTTTGTGGAAACTGTGAAACAACATTACTATTTCAACTTTTAAGGGTAAATCTGATTTAAAAAAATGTAATTAACAAATAAATAAATAGTTTTTATTAAGCATGAATGCAACAAACTGATTAAGTGACAGCAATGACGTTTGCAATGTTACAAAAAGATTTATATTTCAAATGCTATTCTTTTGGTCTTTCTATTCATAAATGTATCCTCAAGAAAAAGCACCACAAAGGTATTAAAGGGGTCTTATTATACTTTTTCACTTTTTGAATTTTAGTCAGTGTGTAGTGTGTATGTTTGAGCGTAAAAAATAAAATAAAAAAGATCCACAAAGTTACAAATCTCAAAGTCCATTTCAATTAATCCCTTTTCAAGAACTATAATGAACAGCTCTTTTGGACTACAGGGTTGTTTTCCGGGTTTTGTGTTGTCACAAAGTGGCACAATAAAATATCATTAAAATAATTAATTCCCACCTACGGAATTTTTCAAATGTTTGGGGGCTGGGGAGGGGTCGAGGTCATGGTTTAAAGTTTTCATCATGTTGAAGAACTGCTGTTTTTATTCACCCCTGTGCCTTTGAATTTTTTTTTTGCAGAGATGTATTCTACCTCGCTGGGCATTCTAACGCAGTAATTACACATGCACCTGAATAATTATGTATGTAAATGGGCTCCAGACTGTGACCATTTTCAAGTCAAGACTGCTTTATTGTCAATTCTTCCACATGTACAGCACATACATACAGAGAATTGAAATTGCGTACAGCAAAATGCACATGGCAGATAGAATGGAAACCAAGTAAACAAACAGTACAGATAAAATTATTGTAGTTCAGAGAAGCTTATTCAGTCTGATTAAAGTGACAAAGCTCAGAGAGCAGTTCTTTAAACTGACTGAAGAGGTAATAGAATGAGGTAGTGAGCAGACCAATGCTGCACAAAGTGTCTGGTGCAGGTCACAGTTTGTTAATGGGAAGTGGGGGGGTGCAAAATAGGGCAGGGGGCTCAGAGTTCAGTGGTGCCTGGGGCAAAAGAGGGGAGGGGGGCAAGGTCGGGAGGGAGTTCAGCTTCCTGACAACCTGATAAATAAAAGCCGTGTGATGGGTTTGAGGGATCACCTGCAGAGAGGATTTCCATAAATGTCCTGGAGGGAGGGGGAAGAGACACCAATTATCTTCTCAGCTGCTCTCACTATGCACTGAAGGGTCTTCCGGCAGGACGCGTTGCAGGCACCATACTACAAAGTGTTGCAGCTTGTCAGAATGCTCTCGATGATGCCTCTGTAGAAGGTGCACATGATGGGGGCTGGGGCTCTGGCTCTTCTCAGTTTGCGGAGGAAGTAGAGATGCTGCTGTGCTTTCTTGGCCAGTGCTATGGTGTCGTCATTCCAGGAGAGATCCTCTGTGATTTGTACACCCAGAAACTTGGTGCTGCTCACTCTCTCCACAGTTGCAACGTTGATGGTCAGAGGAACATGTTGAGTGTGCACTCTCCTGAAGTTAACAACCATCTCCTTCATCTTCTCCACATTCAGAGAGAAATTTTTGTCACTGCACCACCTGGCCAGACAGCTCACCTCGCTCCAGTAGTTTGTCTCATCTATGTTGCTAATGAGACTCAGTGTGTCAGCAGAGTGAAGAGGAGGGGGCTCAGCACACATTCTTGGGGGGGCCCCAGTGTTCAGTGTGATGGTGCTGGATGCGTTACTGAAGACGCGTACTGCCTGAGGTCAGAAAGACCAACAGCCAGTTGCACAGCAAAGCGCTGAGCTCCAGCTGGACCAGTTTGTGAATGAGTTGTTGAAGAATGATTGTATTGAATGCTGAACTGAAGTCTATGAACAGCATTCTGATGTATGAGTCTTTTTTGTCTAGATGTGCGAGTGCTGAGTGGAGGACAGTGGTGATGGCGTCATCGGTTAGGTCATTGAAGCAGGATGGAGACGGCTTCTTCGGGAATGGAATGATGGTGGTAGCTTTGAAGTATGTGAGGACAACAGCCTGACTTAGTGAGATGTTGAAAATGTCTGTGAAAACGTCAGTGAGTAACACTGCACAGACTCTCAGTACATGCCCAGGAATGTTGTCAGGACCTGGAGCTTTACGTGCGTTGATCCTGCTGAGGGATCTCCTCACACTGTCCAGGGACAACGCCATCACCTGGTTGCCGGGAGGAGGTGGAGTCTTCTGTGCAGTGGTGCTGCATTGCTTCTCAAAGCGAGCAAAAAAGGCGTTCAGCAGGGAGATGGTGCTGTCACTATCCTCCTGGAGTACTGTCTCTTAACCTCTCTGATGCAGAGGATAGATTGGCCCTAGCTCTCCTCAGACCCACCTCGTCTCCAGATCTCAAGGCAGCGTTCCGAGCCTTCAGGAATCTGTAGACCTCCCCTGTCATCCAAGGCTTCTGGACCTCACTCTTGGAGGTCCGTGGTGTTATTGTATGTGGCAGCCTGCTTAAATATATTCCAGTCAGTGGTGTCAAACCAGTCTTGAAGAGCCTCTGACAACACTTGTAAACAAAGTCCAGAGTGTTGTTACTTCATGTTGGAAAGTCTATGTGTTGGTGTTGGTGTCTCTTTGAGTCTGCATGGTTGAAATCCCCAGCCAATATGAGAAAAGAATCAGGGTGGGCTGTCCGCTGCTCACTGATGTGCTGGCACATTTAATTTAGTGCCTCACTCCAGTTTCTGTTGTTGGAGCTGGGGGGATATATACAGAAACAAGCAGTATGGCTGTGTATTCCCTCGGTAGATAAAATGGACGGCACTTAATCATAAACTCCACCAGGGGTGAGCATTGTTTGCAGACCAGACCAGAACAGCATCACGTCACCACGCATCATTGATGTAAACAAAAAGCCTGCTGGCGCAGGTCTTAACTCCCTCGATGAGAACTCTGTCCACTCCATAGCATGTCAGCTGATCAAGAAGAATAGCGCAGTCCGGAACACTGTTGCTGAGCCATGTTTCCGTGAACACAAAAACAGTTTCTTAAGGTCCTCTGAGTTGAGTGTAGTAGTCATAAACTCACGACTGTATGTGTGCTTAAAGACAGGTAGATGCGATGAAGACGTACAATAACACTGCGACTCACAAGACCAAAAACACGAAAACACAGTTTGTGTATGTATGCGCCGCCGCCATTTTATTTTTTTGCCTGTGCGACAAAATTTTGTGTGCAGTTGCATTGGCACGACTGCCACATTGTTCAACTCATAAGATCTGCCATATCTGTTGCATATGAAAAACACTGAACTGCTAACAAAACCGTGCTACTCGTTTGAGCTGCACAGCGCTTGGAGAGTAGAACCTGGTTCATACTCACAGCGTCAGCAGGAGTGTGAAGCAAAAGTTCCACGAATATTGAGGAAATGATGGATGGTTTTCAAGCTAAAGTATAAGACCAATTCTTAAACCAGAGAAGGTGAACATATTGGTATTCTTGAGGACAAAAAAACATGCAAGCATTGTCACCGGCAGCAAGTTTAGTTTTACTTTTTGTTTTCATAAAAAAAAGCTTGTTATCTTTGCTGTTTATTTCACGTTATTCTATGGAAGCTCTCTTTTATTTATTTTTATTTGATTCCTGTGCTTGCTAAATGTTCTGTAATTTATTAGTCAGTATAATACAACATGTGGTCTATGCCATGAATCATCTTACTCATTTTTGTTAAGTGTTGTGTAAGCAAGTTTGTCATTGTATTTTACCATTTTATTGATGTTGTGCTTTTTAATTAAGAATTACAAAGAATCCAACCCTTACACAAAATTCATATCACAAATACTGAAGAAAAAAAAACAGGTTGAATGATATGAAAAATAATGCATTTTTGAACCACCAAGCATGAGACCATGTTCTAGTACAACCCCAAAACAAAATCAAGACTTTGTAAAAGAGCATAACTGAACCCCTTTAAGAAGCAAAAACAAAACTGATAATAAGAATAAGAAATGTGTCTTAAGCAGGAAATCAGCATATTAGAATGATTTCTGGAAGATCACGTGACTGAAGATTGAAGTAATGATGCTGAAAATACAGCTTTGCATTACAGGAAAACAGTTACATTAAATTGTAATAATTTTTGACAATATTACAGTTTTTACTGTGTTTTCAGTCAAATAAATGTAGCCTTGGTGAGATGCTACATAGCCTTGTTTATGCTACATTGTGGGGACCAAATGTCTTGACTCAATTTACTTGATTTTATTTTAGTAAATGATGCTTATCTGACAGTGCAACAATCCAAACAGGTTTTCTGTAAAGGGTAGGTTTAGGGTTAGGGGATAGAAAATATAATTTGGTCAGAATAAAAGTCTATGGAAAGTCCCCACAATTCACAGAAACAAATGTGTGTGTGTGTGTGTGTGTGTGTGTGTGACCATACAAGACTTCTTTCAAAAACATAAAACAGCTTAGAAGTCTGAAACATTATGCCATATTTAGCATATTTATTTGATACAACAAAATAATGACAAAATTATAGTTTTATGTTAATATTAGTGAGGGTATGTAATCTGGTACTTGGAAATGAAAAAGAGCCCTACTGACCTGTAGAAATGGCAACCGGTGGGCACTAAATAAACAGAGCTCACCCTGGCACTGCCAACCTCAACACACATTCAGATCTCCCAGTGTTGTTTGTTTTTCTCAACTGCTTCCACATGTCTAAGGCTTCCTCACAAGTGCTCATAATTATAAACCAGTCATCTTTTGACAATTTTGAGGCTGAAACAACCTAGTTTTAGAAAACAGCAATGTATCCAAGGATCTAGAACACCATTTTGTTCTCTTGAAGTAATCTATTTAAATGTAACCAAAGCAAACAACATGCAAAGTTCATGGCTTTTGTGTCCCAAACGTACCAACATCAACCCAAAAAAAAAACTTAAAATCTATTTCTCCCTGTCTCACAGACATCTAAGCTCATTTATTACCCAAATCCCACTACAAGTGTCTATGGGGTTACCATTTAACAACCACGGCTGAAACTTCACGCTGCTAATAAAATCTTAATCTCACTCTGTGCTGCTTTAAATACACCATCTGTGTCTATCAAAGACCCGTGGAAACATGAACTCGTGGAAGCGTCCTGATTTCACAGGGGCAGACGGTTTGAAACGACAGCAGCAGATTAAGAGGGGGGAGATTTGTGAACAATCGCAGAAAGACGGTTAATCCACAAAGCAGCGGGGGGCGACCGTGACTGTGCTGTGCTGAGCTGGTCGTCTCCACAGCCTGTCTTTGAAGACTCAGATTTCTGCCAACCTTTGTTTTTTTTTATACAAAACCTAGATGAGGGAACATTTTGATGAAAGATCATAAGAATGCACTAATTCTAAACAAGCTGACGGACACATGCATTATTCACACTTCACTGTAACCCTCAGATGAGTTCTGAATAAATGCTGGATCAATTCTGCCTTTAAAGTATGAAAATACTGCTCTGACTACATCGGATTAAACTAAATAATACTATTTTCAATTGGAAAGAAATTTATATTTTTAACTAGGAAGCATTAATTTGATCTAAAGTGACAGTAAAGACATTTGAAGATTTTGAATTCAAATAAACGCTGCTCTTTTGAACTTTGTATGGAAAAAAATAAAAAATAAAGAAAAAACTAAGAAAAAACATTTAAGATAATGATTCACAAACCCAAATCAACATATAAAAGTGATTTCTGAGACACTGAAGATTCAAGTAATGATGCCGAAAATGCAGGTTGCATCACAGAAATATATTATATTTTAAAATATATTACAATAGAAAGTATATATTTTACAATATAATGTTTTTACAATATTTTTGTTGACTCCAATATTTCTTGTTGAGAATAAGACACTTTAAAGAATAAACATTAAAAAAGTCTTACCTTGGAAATCTTAACTTTAGTGTATTTTAAAAGATAAGACATTACCAAAAGGTTACATTGCTGCTATCAGTAATGAGTAAATTATTAAATGCAGTCCCCTCAAATAAAAGTTTCTGTGATTTACTGTAGGGGTTTTTCCACAGCAAACAACCCCTTAAGAGCTTGAATATGACCCTTTTTAGCACAGATACTTCCTATTAGATTAGTTTATTAAATTCTGAGAAGCTTAAAGTTTTAAAGCAGAAACATTAACACTGCTTCTGTTTAAATCTAACCATGATCACAAACACATGATTGTATGGACAGGATGAGACTTGATGCTTGGATGGAGCTGCTTTTGTATAAATACTTCTGAATGCTGTCACAATCTGAAAACAAGACGCGGTTATAACATTTCACCAGTAAACAGTGGACATGATGGGCCCTAATGAAACCTTCATCAAAACCAGATGTAAAAAATGACTGGACAAAAAAACACACACACGATGTTCTGATTCCTACTGCTGTCTGGATTTATAAATATACAGTCAACACTCATATCTGAGATTCGGGGAAGTCTATTGATAGAGCCTCAAGTACAGAAGTGTGGGAGGAAATAAGAGGGAAAGAACAGAGATGAAGGAAGAAAGGAAGGATGGACAGGATGGATGGATGGATGGATGGATGGAAGGAATGAAAGAAAAAAAAAGAGAAAGAAAGATGGATGGTTGGATGAAAGATAAGGACTTGAGAGGAATGATTGAAGGAAGGGAATTATGAAAAAGGGAAGAAAGAGAAAGGATGGATGAATGATGGATGGATGGGGAAGAAAAAAGAAAGAAAAAAGGAAAAGAAAGATGATGGATTAATGGAAACAATGGAAAAAGAAAGAAAGAAAGAAAGAAAGAAAGAAAGAAAGAAAGAAAGAAAGAAAGAAAGAAAGAAAGAAAGAAAAAGAAAGAAGGATGGTGGAAGAAAGATAAGGACGCGAGATGAATGATTGAAGGAAGGAAATGATGGAAAAGGGAATAAAAAAGGGTGGATGGATGATGGATGGATGGATGGGGAAAGAAAGAAAGAAAGAAAGAAAGAAAGAAAGAAAGAAAGAAAGAAAGAAAGAAAGAAAGAAAGAAAGAAAGAAAGAAAGAAAGAAAGAAAGAAAGAAAGAAAGAAAGAAGAGATGTATTGAAGGTTGAATGAAGAAAACAAATAATAAAAAAGGAAGGAAAAGAATGGATGAATAGAAGGAAGGAAAGAAAAAGGAAGAATGGACAGATGGCTGAAGGATGGATGGATGGGGAAAAGGAAGTATAGACAGATGGATGACGGAAGAAAGGAACAAAAACAAAGAAGGATGGAAGGAAACAGAAATGTTGGATTGGAGAAAGTAAAGATGGAGAGAAGTATGGAATGAAGAAAAAGAAAGAAAGAAAGAAAGAAAGAAAAGAAAGAAAATACAGATGACTGCCACAGGATGGTTAAAGGACAGTGAGGTATTTGACCTCAGGTGGTAGAAAAACAGCTTGAACCAGCTTTACACAACTGTCTATGTGAAAGAGAGAGAGGAAAGAGAATTAGTGAACGAGTGTAGAACTGAAAGCCAGTAACAGTCAGGTTCCTCGAGCAGGCCCTGGCATCTGAATGAGCTGGGTCCACACTGCCCCCTGCAAGCTGGCTCAGCTCCTAGAAAGCCATTCTGACTCGAGCAAACAGAGCTGCACGTTTGCAGCTGCACTCCCGCCTATTAAAACCTCCAGCTATTATGGGAAACCCAGAGAGATCGCGCACATATTAGCCACCTCGCCATGTTCCTGAGCCATGATCCTGTCTTACTTCTGCATGGACACTGAACAAAAGAGCTAAATTTAGCTTCCCTCAGACTCTCACAGCAAAGCAGCCATTACTGACAAATTGAGAGCTCAAACAATGTAAATTACTATAATTTTGCCAGTGTGAAGTTATTTCCTTCATAATTTGAGTACGCATCGAAAATGTATGGCAAGAGCGAATTCATTCACAAGTATTCTTCACAGTTGTTGATGTTGCGCTCTGCAAAATGTTGACTTGTGTACGTTCTTTCAGACATTGCCGTCTGGTTTTGATTGACGATGCAGCATTTAGCGAGTTGCTAATAAGCCAATTAACTGCTATAAAAGAGTTTGTTATTGATGCCTCCAGCCAGAGACAGAAGGATAACCTGCAATTAGTCTATCGATGCTCAGTCAGCCAGACAAAGAGAACTCAGAAGAGCACCAGGCAACTGTGGATGGTCACGCGAACATGAACCGCTGGAAACTAAGCACAGAGGACCAGTAGCCATTACGGACTAACTGAGCATTTCTTTGTGTGCATAACTTTAGAACTAACAATAACACCATAAGAAAATATCCTGCAATCCTACCAATTATCCAATATTTTTACAAGGCAAATATCTGCCCGACCGACCGACTGACCGTCCATCCATCTATAACTTACTTAGTTCATCCAAAAAAGGAAAATTATGTCATATTTACTCAGCGTCCTTTTGTTCCAAACCGGTAGCCATTGACTTCCATAGTATTTTTTATTTTCTTCATACTATTGAAGTCAATTGCTGTTTGGTTGTCAACATTCTTCAAAATATCTTATTTTGTGTTCAACAGAAGAATCAAATCTCATACAGGTTTGAAACAACAGATTTTTTTGTTTTGGTGAACTATCCCTTTAAAAGCGAGGTTTGCAGTATTCTGCTTGACTAATGTTTGTAGGTGTTTGCATAAATACTGAAACACTAAATAGATCTGATCTGTGTATTTTTGTTCTGTTAAGATGCAAAACTATGTTGGCAACCATCTCTATGGTCACCAGTTTTGCGCTGGATGTTCGCAACATCACCCTGGAAAATCATTTAGAGACTGAATGATCTCTAGAGTGGAACAGAGACAAACACAGTCGCATGTAATAAAAATCTGGTGTGGACTGACTAATTAACAGCTACATACTCATTTCAACATGGATGAACTGAACAGCAAATGACCTCTGAATTTCACAACCGTATGACCAACAAATGAAAGTTTTCCCCAGCGTTAGTGGGAAATAGAGCGAGGACATCTTTCTTGATGAACGATTTGATGACTCCAAATTGTTTGGGGTTTGGGTTATAAATAGAAGGTCTGAGTTTCCCAGAAGCCTCTTGGCACTAAGATCTCTTGCTTGCTCCACAACAGAAGAAAAATAGTCAAATTGCTTTGATGCATTTCGAAAACGTTGCTCTGGCAAGCAGCACGACATATGAGGCCAGTCAAGTTTGTTAAAATATTAACTACACCACAAAAAAAAAAAAATGCAGTGATCTGGAACTAATCAAAATCCTCTGTCTGATCAAGACCAATTTTTATAGATTTATATATTTATAGTTTGGTCAATTAAACCCGGTTGAATATTATATAGTGAACTATAAAGTCAGATAAATTATAGGGACTGTCAGCATCACTGATAATGTTCTATGAATTTTATTTTACACAGTATCAACTGTCAATCTGTTGAATCAGACTTAATAATCAATTAATAATGCAAATAATGATATGGTAAGCTGATAAATTAATAGAAGTATTATTATTATTAATAATAGAAGTTGGTTAACAATTTGCATAATGAGCACAATGTTTTAAGGTGTTTCAATGCTAAAAAAAGTGGGTATATTTAAATAAATAGTTTAAAGTTTTTAGAGAAATAATTAGTGTAGTGGGAAACAAACAAGTTTTTCTGCCATGCGAAACAATTACAGATGCTAATTTCAACCTGTCTCTTAAAATTTGGCATTAGTTATTATTCATCATGTGTTAATCCATTATTACCCCTCTAGAAACCTGCGAAATATATATAAATATTCTTCAAAAATTTGCAGACTCCCCCTGGGCCTAGTTACAACAAAAGTCAGCCTCTAATGAAGCACAAAAAGTTCACTGACACAAAACCCTCAGTAGTAATGATTAAATGTTTGTAATGTACAGTATGCATGTAATTATGAACATCATTAACATGAAGCCAGCAGTGATTATTAACAGTAAGATCAGCAAGATACAACTTAATCCAATAAATCACTTAAAACACAATGCGCTTGTCAAACCCAGCAGCGCAAACAAACACAGACAATAGAAAGAGAGCGTAGATGTCACAACCACAAGAAGTGCATGTGCGTGTCTGAGCATGTGTTGTTTCCTGTTTTTTCCAGTGATTTGTACGGATATTAAGTCATATGTCTCCTTGCATTGGCAGAAAGAGAGCTCTTAAAAGATCCAATGGGGAAAAGAATCTTAAACAGACCTTAAACAGGGTGCCAACACCTTTTGACCAATGCATTTTTATGAGTTTTCCAGTCGTTCATGATTCCTGGAGAGAGATTAAAAAGAATGATCATACAGATGATTTCCATTTGACATTGGCTGATATTTACAGGTTTTCATTGACTGTGAGAACCCTGCTTAAAATATATAATTACTCACCTTCAGGCCATCCGAGATGTAGATGAGTTTGTTTCTTCATCAGAACAGATTTGGAGAAATGTAACATTATATTACTTGCTCACCAGTCGATCCTCTGCAGTGAATGGGTGCCGTCAGAATGAGAGTCCAAACAGCTGATAAAAACATCCCAATAATCCACAAGTAATCCACTCCAGTCCATCAGTTAACATCATGTGAAGCGTAAATCTGCATGTTTTTAAGAAACCTATCCATTATTAATGAGTTTTAACTTAAAAACGTTATTTCTGTTCCATAATAACACTTCCTCCAGTGAAAAAGTCTGTTGTCTCTCACACCAAAACCCAAAATATGCTTTGTTTAAAACTGTTCTGCTTCTAATTTGTGCTTGATCTTTGCATATTTCTCTCCTGATTGAGACAAGATGACGTTTTCACCTGAGAAAGAAATATTATGGATTTTGGATAATTTCAGCCGAAAGCGACAGTCTGAAGCTACATAAAAATGTCTTAAAGGTGAATTTGCATCTTACAAACATCCAGTTTTTCTCTTCACAGGATGTTAATTGATGGACTGGAGTTAACTGTGGATTATTGTTACATTTTTATCAGCTGTTTGGACTCTCATTCTGACGGCACCCATTCACTGCTAGGGTTGGGAATCGTTAGAAATTTTCCGGTTCTGATTCCGGTTCCATTAAAATCATTAAACCATTATTAAGAAATAGTGGTAAGGAAAAATGCACAATACTCAACTACTCAATGCTCAATACTGTTTATTACTTACTGTCAACTTAATTTAAAGGTTGGCAATGTCAAAATGCAACATGCATTACAGTGTACAGATCTTCATAAGTAGGGTGGGGTATTTTTAGAAATTTTCCGGTTCGGCTTCTAGTTCCATTTAAATGAACTATTATTATGTTTTTTTTTTTTTACTATTTTACCTTCACTGAATGTAGTGTTGCTGGAAGGTAGTAAGTAATGCTGAGTAATGCTAGTCCATCAATCAGCATGTGTTTCAAAGTTGATGTTTTTTACACTATCAATAACGTTTTGCTTTTCAAGCAGGAATAAGCTTGTTGGCCAAATAGTCCCTTGAGGGCTTAGACACTTTTTTTTTTCTCTAAATTAATGAAATATAAATGGTTAAACTTATAACCATGTATACACACTCTCCATAAAGTCCCTATTTTACAAATAATAATGCAGTCAGGAGATGGTGTGATGCAATGAGTTTCCACATTTTTAAACATTTAAAATGCATTAAAATAAATATTTTCTATCAATTTGTTTATCACTCTTGAAATGACCTGTACACTAAATAATCTAACCCTCATACTTGCATAACAATAGCAGTCTATTTATTTAGTGGTACAAGTTGAAGCCAGTATGTATATTAATGACAATATGGGACAAATATAATGTAATTTAGTTGCGGCAGGTGCAGCGCGCTGCCGTTAGATGTACAGTCACACAAAACGACGTGCAGTTATCAAAGGCGCGAGTGCACATACAGTTGTGGGGAATTACATGTGTTTGGCAATTAAAGACGCGACAGCGCAACGAGTCTGTATAATGCGCGTCATTGGAATCTATGTGCTCAGTAATTAAAGAGGCAGGGAGGCGTGTCTGTTATTCGGTTCGTGATATCCTTTACGGGAAACGCCGAATACTCAGAACACCGGTGCAAGGCTGCTCACAGCGCTTGGTCACGTGTTGCACCAGAACCGTTTACGGAACCGAAACTTAGAAATTGCTCACAGAGGGTCCATTCGTGAGCAAGCGATGAAATGATACATTTTCAAAATCTGTTCCCATAAAGACACAAATTCATCTGCATTTTGGATGGCCTTAGGGTGAGTAAAATTTTGGCAAATAACATTTTTTGGGGTGAACTATTCTTTTAATTTATGTTAACATATACATCTTCGGGTTTGGCCGAGTCATTACATTGTAAATAGCTCTTCAAACAGGTTTCAGGGCCAAATGTGTGTTCTCAACAATCAGATACATGTGTTTGTGCAGCCAGTGGAACATTTGATGCCTCTGTGTGTGTGAGAACTGGTCAAGGCCCAGTATTGTAAGACATGTGGTGAAATGAAGACTGAAATCACCGCACTCAGCAATTCAGCCAGTTAATGGCATTCACATCTGTGAGGCATGTGCAGCTTCCAGAACCTTCTCTCTGTGTCACTCGCTCTCTATCCTCACAACGTCCTCATAAAAACATACTGGACCACAACACAGACAAGACTCCAGACATTCTCATGTATCTCAGGTGAGCTGTGTGGAACGGATGCAACAGTTTCCCTTTATATAACACACATCAGGGTTTTCAAGACGCTTTGGTGGGATTCCTCTTGTAGATCTATTATAAACCGAATCTCACATAACATGTTAAGAAAATGTTTGGATCATATTTCACTCAAATTGCTTTTGTTTATGCTTGTTTTTTTTGGAATGTGTTCACTGTAAAATAATTTTGCCAATAATGAACACTAAGTGTGCTTAAGATACTTTGCAACTAAATAGCCAAAGCTATGACCCACTTGACTACAAAACCATCATGTTTGTTAAATCGACCAATGTTGCAGCCTTCTCATGACTAACACTGATACAGATTTGTTTTAAATAAAAATCTAATAAAATACAATAATAATAATATTGTTTTATAATAATAATAATAATTGTATTATAATTGTATAGATTTATAATAGATTTTTACTATATAAAATAAATTGATGTATAAATACAATTTTACATATTTTCGTATCAGACGAGAGATTGACGGGTCATTGTGTCTGCAGTGGAAGCCGAACTTCAGGAGCTGTTTTCAGAGGTCTGTTCACCTGAGCCCGTTATCTGACAGGATATGAGGTTCAGACCATCTACTCTTTATCGCCATCTACTGGAACGAACAGAGAGCAGAGAAGCTACACGAGGAACCGAGAAGAACAAAGAAACACCTCCAGTCGACATGATCGAGGACAGTGCTTCTCAAAAGATTCTATTTTAGGACACAGATCTTATTTTGGTAGATAGTACAGGAACACACATATATTTAAATTGTGTTTTTCTTTTCTGATTTTCCCATCAGAACAGACCTGCAACCAAGTCCACATTATGCTCTTACACTCATAAATAAGGAGGTTTTTTCGCAGCGATGCCAAAGAAGAACCATTTTAGGTTCCTCAAAGAACTTTTCTTTTATCTTATCTAAAGAAACTTTTCCCTCTACAAATAGCCTTTTGTGGAATTAATAGGTTCTATGAATGTTAAAGGTTCTTCATGGAATCATTGATGACAGTAAAGAACCTTTATTTTTAAGAGTGAAGGTTCCGTAAGTGGGGTTTCACAGTGAAGCAACAGAAGAACCATTTAAATAAACAGTAAACAGTTCCCAAAACAACCCTTTTTATGTAAAGAATGTTTTAAAAACCCAAAGAACCCCTCTTCCACTAGAAAGAACCTTTTGGTTTGATGGTCCTTCACTGAAGCACCAATGCTAATAAAGAACCTTTACTTTTAAGAGTGAAGTGTGGACAGTGTTCACCTGGATCTGCAATAATTTCAAACATAATTGTTGGGTGAAGATCACAATGTTTTCTCCATGGCTTTGAGGAGGACAAATTTCCTGAAAAGAGGCATTTTGAGCTGAGAACAGAAAAACAAGGGTGACGGTGGCCCGAATACACACATTCCATCCGTTAAAATCACAGGCAGCTGCAAAGCTGGAAAAATGTCCAACTTTTTTTTTTCCACCCACCAAAAACGTATTTTCAAATACAGATCAGTTGATGGTAACAACAACCTGGCGAGACCTTGCCAAGTTAAAAATCTAGGTCACGCTGGAGAGAAGGAGGGGAAAACTAGAGTGTGTGGGTGAGGACATGAAAAACAAAGAAGTGAAAAATGGTCAATCAGTTGGAGGAGAGCACGGAGGGGATGTTTAGGTGAGTGTGTCTCACAGCTGCGTGAGTCCATGAGGGTTTACAAGAGAATTAGAGGAAAAGTGTGTCATGCTTGATTGGACACCAGAGTGATGAGTCAGTGAATCTTTCTCTCTCTCATACACACACACACGCACACACGCACACACACACTCTCCTCAGTCGGAATGTGCAAAACAACTAATCGACCAGTCTTGTCTTGTGTAATTATTTTTCTTAAAAAGGAACATGCATATGTTTCAGATGTGAGTAAAAGGAGACTTTTACTATTTGTATGTCAACACAGCATCTTGAAAACAAGACTGTTGTAAACAGACTGCTAGACCATTTAAAAAGAGAGAGAACAATGCACAGGCTTTTAATAGACTGTACGGAAGATCAACAACAAAAACATCAATCATCTCAAAAAAAATAATGGTGGTGCTTTAGAGGAGGAACTGACTGACATTGCCTTCTTATGAGCAATACTGATATAGATTATAAATGAATAAGCATTTATTTGATATTTCAACTTTATATTACAAAAAAAAAATGAAAAACATTATAACAACAGCAGCAATAATATTAATAATAATATACTATATATACTATTATATAGAATATAAAAAACATTTTTTTTAATTCAAATGTAGTTTAATTTGCACATTGCTTTTCATATTACATACTGTTACATATGTTATATTATTATATTCATTATAAATATTAACAAATTGTATTTTTTTAATTAAAATATATTTTATTATAAATATTAAAAATAAGTATACTATTAAATATATATTATAAAACGAGATATAAATATTATTACTGTTGTCGTTAAAGCCATAATATGAGTGAACTAGTTTTTTGATCTAATTTGTCACATACAGTATATTCTATAGTTTTTATTTTTATTTAATTTATATATATATATATATATATATATATATTATTTTTTTTTTTTTTTTTTTTTTTTTTTTAAAGTATAATAATTACCAAAAAGACACTTTACTTTGAAACTCACCAAAATAAGTCTCTAAACTTCTAAGCATCTCTTAATTCCCCCCTGTAAAACAATGCTGCCAAAACATAAAAAGTCTAGATAAATAATTTTTTTTTTTGGGCCCCATCCCCACCAGCATACTTCACAATCAACAAACCAAACGTCCTACATCTGCCCAGTCACTGAAACACTCGATGACACGCCACATCTGTGGTCGCCCTGATTGCAGTTTGTATATAACCGAGGGGGAAATCAAGCCACAATCCCACTTACTCAGAGCTCTGCCGTCCAGACACGAGTAAACATGCGCACACACGTGCTGTAGCGTAAAACAAACGTTTTCACAAAGCTCGCCACCATGAATCAGCATTACTCATCTCATCTGCTGTGTAGCAAGCTGACGTGACTTTAAACCAGAGAGCGAGGCGGTAGGTTCACATTGCGGCCTAAAACCCATGCGCTCTCGCTGCACACACATCAAACAGACTATCATTCCCGTACCACAGGCCTGTAATAAACATCTGCTTATTCTTCTGATCTCACATGTGTATCGCTTCTTCAGCTCAAAGAGTCATCGATGCGGTGGGTGAAGTACAGTGGACCATGGGTGTGTGTTTTTTTGGGTTGTGGTTGCCAGATCTTGAGGTAATACTGTTATGCATTGAGCTCCCTCAGCACTTTTTTCTTTGTAGATGAGTTTTTCAGCAGATCAGATTCGGAGAAATTTGTCATTGCATCACTTGCTCACCAATGTATTCTCTGCAGTGAATGGGTGCCGTCAGATAGTTCCAGACCAAACAGCTGATAAAAACATTTCGATAATCCACAAGTAATCAACACATCTCCAGTCCATCAGTTAATAACATCTTGTGAAGTGAAAAGCTTGTTCGTAACAAACAAATCCATCATTAGGCTATCTTAACTTAAAACTGTTGCTTTCGGCTAACAAACTCATCTACATGTTGAGTGAGATTTTTTATTTTTGCTAATTATTTTTTTGGGGTGAACACTCCTTTAAAATTTGTAATTTGCAAACCCCAAAAATCTAATCACGGTACTTAAACCAAACTTTGAATCCTCAAATCATGCGTGTGCTACTACATTTTAAGTGGCCAGACATACAATATTCAGTTAGTGGATAGTAACACAGCCAAAACAAGAACTGCACTGGTTCCAATCCAAAATCTAGAGGCCAGAACATCATACAGAAGAACCACTCATATTTTCTCAGAAATTTAAAAAGCAATTTAAGCTAAGGAAAATATTTGATTAGTGTATCTATAGTACATATATAGTTTTAAACATGGCTCATCCAAACAGATTTTAGAGGCCGAAATACCCATTTAAAAATAGTTATTACAGATGAGCTCATTGAGTGTTTCTTGCGATTTCTTTACTTGTTCGTTCTACATGGAAAATAAAATAAAATAAAAAATATCAAATGAAGTAATGATTACAAATCATTTTAAAATAATTAATAAAATGAGGCTTAAAATAGTTTTAAATGGAGTTCATTATGTGACACTACATATCAGCTACCCCCCCAAAAAAAGAAAATAATTATTAAATCCTAATAAAATATGCAAAAATATAAAATGATATAAATATAAATATATATAAAAAAAAAAAATAATAAGCTGGAATACAGGAAATACTACACCACAAAGAAATAATAAGGAGGAAAGATATTTTTACAAACCAAAAAAAATAAAATTAAAAATCTTAGCCAAACATGTCGTGCCAAATCAAACTCTTCTCACAAAGGAATGGCATGAAATGATAAATGATAAAACAATCACAGGCATCTGTAAAATCCCATTCAAATATAAAATATCACAAAGAGCTTCTTAAGACAACAAATGTGGGAGTCAGCGAGAGTGAGATCGCTCCATAATTAATGACTTCATCTCCATTACAGAAATTCAATTCTGCTCTTTAGGTTACTACACTTGATCATTAATAACAGTGAAGTAGTTTAAGGCAGGTTTGTGTGCTGGTGGGTGGGGGGACACTTTTTGCATATTTTATGAGGATTTAATAATTGGATTTCCTGTTTGAGAAGGAACAAAGGTAGGCGGGCGGCTCTGAAGTGGGAAATGCTGGTTCACTAGACAAGCTCTGCTGCATGTGTGAGTTAGGGGAAAGGCCACAGAGACGAACAATGTCACTTCCTATAAATGCCAATAATTGTGCTGATATTCCTGAAGAGAGAGGCGACAGGATGTTCCTAAAAAAAGAGACTCTGACTCTGTATGTCTGCAGCATGATGTGCAAACACAAACTTAGACATCGGTCTCCTCTAAGACACAGGCAACACACACCTACAACCCGAATTCCGGAAAAGTTGGGACGTTTTTTAAATGTTAATAAAATGAAAACTAAAAGACTTTCAAATCACATGAGCCAATATTTTATTCACAATAGAACATAGATAACACAGCAAATGTTTAAACTGAGAAAGTTTACAATTTTATGCACAAAATGAGCTCATTTCAATTTTGATTTCTGCTACAGGTCTCAAAATAGTTGGGACGGGGCATGTTTACCATGGTGTAGCATCTCCTTTTCTTTTCAAAACAGTTTGAAGACGTCTGGGCATAGAGGCTATGAGTTGCTGGAGTTTTGCTGTTGGAATTTGGTCCCATTCTTGCCTTATATAGATTTCCAGCTGCTGAAGAGTTCGTGGTCGTCTTTGACGTGTTTTTCGTTTAATGATGCGCCAAATGTTCTCTATAGGTGAAAGATCTGGACTGCAGGCAGGCCAGGTTAGCACCCGGACTCTTCTACGACGAAGCCATGCTGTTGTTATAGCTGCAGTATGTGGTTTTGCATTGTCCTGCTGAAATAAACAAGGCCTTCCCTGAAATAGACGTTGTTTGGAGGGAAGCATATGTTGCTCTAAAACCTTTATATACCTTTCAGCATTCACAGAGCCTTCCAAAACATGCAAGCTGCCCATACCGTATGCACTTATGCACTCCCATACCATCAGAGATGTTGGCTTTTGAACTGAACGCTGATAACATGCTGGAAGGTCTCCCTCCTCTTTAGCCCGGAGGACACGGCGTCCGTGATTTCCAACAAGAATGTCAAATTTGGACTCGTCTGACCATAAAACACTATTCCACTTTGAAATAGTCCATTTTAAATGAGCCTTGGCCCACAGGACACGACGGCGCTTCTGGACCATGTTCACATATGGCTTCCTTTTTGCATGATAGAGCTTTAGTTGGCATCTGCTGATGGCACGGCGGATTGTGTTTACCGACAGTGGTTTCTGAAAGTATTCCTGGGCCCATTTAGTAATGTAATTGACACAATCATGCCGATGAGTGATGCAGTGTCTTCTGAGAGCCCGAAGACCACGGGCATCCAATAAAGGTCTCGGGCCTTGTCCCTTACGCACAGAGATTTCTCCAGTTTCTCTGAATCTTTTGATGATGTTATGGACTGTAGATGATGAGATTTGCAAAGCCTTTGCAATTTGACGTTGAGGAACATTGTTTTTAAAGTTTTCCACAATTTTTTTACGCAGTCTTTCACAGATTGGAGAGCCTCTGCCCATCTTTACTTCTGAGAGACTCTGCTTCTCTAAGACAAAGCTTTTATAGCCAATCATGTTACAGACCTGATATCAATTAACTTAATTAATCACTAGATGTTGTCCCAGCTGAATTTTTCAAAACTGCTTGCTTTTTTAGCCATTTGTTGCCCCCGTGCCAACTTTTTTGAGACCTGTAGCAGGCATTAAATTTTAAATGAGCTAATTAAGTGGATAAAAGTGTAAAATTTCTCAGTTTAAACATTTGCTACGTTATCTATGTTCTATTGTGAATAAAATATTGGCTCATTTGATTTGAAATTCCTTTAGTTTTCATTTTATTAAAATTTAAAAAACGTCCCAACTTTTCCGGAATTCGGGTTGTAGTTTGCGATTAATAGACCTATCCCAGGGGTGTCAAACTCAGTTCCTGGAGGGCCTTAGCCCTGCAGAGTTTAGTTCTAACCCTGCTCCAGCACACATATCATGTAGTTTTCAAATAAACCTAAATGATTAGATTAGCTGGATCAGTTTTGTTTAATTAGGGTTAAATCTAAACTGTGCAGGACTGTGGCCCTCCAGGAACTGAGTTTGACAACCTTGGCCTGTCCCATTTTTTACTCCCTCCCACTGTTAAAATGTAACTAAGTAATTTTTACTCTGAGTAAATTTTAAATGAGCTACTTTTTACTTTTACTTGAGTAGATTTTTAGACTGGTACTTTTACTTGTACTTAAGTAAAATTTCATTAATGTAATGGTACTTTTACTTGAGTAGAATATTTTTGTACTGTTTCCACCTCTGGTCATTGACACAATCATGCCGATGAGTGATGCAGTGTCATCTGAGAGCCCGAAGACCACGGGCATCCAATAAAGGTCTCCAGCCTTGTCCCTTACGCACATAGATTTCTCCAGTTTCTCTGAATCTTTTGATGATGTTATGCACTGTAGATGATGAGATTTGCAAAGCCTTTGCAATTTGACGTTGAGGAACATTGTTTTTAAAGTTTTCCACAATTTTTTTACGCAGTCTTTCACAGATTGGAAAGTCTCTGCCCATCTTTACTTCTGAGAGACTCTGCTTCTCTAAGACAAAGCTTTTATAGCTAATCATGTTACAGACCTGATATCAATTAACTTAATTAATCACTAGATGTTATCCCAGCTGAATCTTTTCAAAACTGCTTGCTTTTTTAGCCATTTGTTTCCCCCGTGCCAACTTTTTTGAGACCTGTAGCAGGCATTAAATTTTAAATGAGCTAATTAAGTGGATAAAAGTGTAAAATTTCTCAGTTTAAACATTTGCTACGTTATCTATGTTCTATTGTGAATAAAATATTGGCTCATGTGATTTGAAATTCCTTTAGTTTTCATTTTATTAAAATTTAAAAAACGTCCCAACTTTTCCGGAATTTGGGTTGTACTAGAAGTTACAATTATAATGACATATATGATACTGAGGTCGACCGATAGTGGATTTTGGCAGATACCGATTAACCGATAGTTTTTAAAATGGATACTGAATCTAAAATAGTGCTTTATTAAAAAAAAAACAGTAGTACTAGTAAACTAGTAGTAGTAATTAAAACAATAATAATAAATGTTCAAATTAACACACTCCAACAAGGAACAATACTTACACAGCTTTCATTAATCTTAAGGTTATAAATGGACTTATATTGAAAGTCATGCTTAAAGATGCACATCTTTAAATATATACACATACTTACATATGTTGTAAGTATACTCTCACACTTTAACTGCTTCTATTGTTGAACACTAGATGATTACCTAATCAAAATAAAAGCACAGCGCTGACTCTAGGAGAAGTCACCGGTATCACATGCACTCCGGACGCGTCGCGTTCAACTCGAGCAGGGGTCTAAACAATTTTTATTTATATTTTTTTAATCACGAAATGGACACAGTCTTACTTTAAGAATGAACAATGAGGTATAGAAGAGTGTCTATAAAATGGAGCAAACAGAAAGAGAAAGGTCTATATATATTATAGCTCTATAAATGAAGCATACAGACTTTATTAGAAACACAGAAAGACAAACTTTTGATGAAAATGCACAATACACAATCCATTATGTACGTTAACAACGATTAACATTTCATCATCAATGATTAACAACGACAAATATAATGTAATTTAATGGAAAACTATGTGAATGGCGTGGTAGGATTTTCTGTTGGCTGCATTTAGTCTGCAATCCTTCTCAGGCGATCCAGCAACGGACGCAACCCGGAAAACTATCGGCATGGATTTTTGCCGATAACCGATAGTTCCAGCAATCAACTATCGGTGCCGATTAATCAGCAAAACCGATACATCTGTCAGCCTATATATGATACCATTTAAGAAAAGACAAAATGTTGAAAAGAAATGAAAGTCATTTAGCCTTTAAAACTAATACTGCACTAAAGTTCCAGTAAGTGAAGGAGAGAGAGATTAAAACCTCAAGTTGTTCCAAATAAATACAAATTAAAGAATAATTTGTGTTCAACAGCTGAGAAAAAATAAATAAATCATGACATAGACCTGGAACAACTTGAGGAGAGTAAATGATGACACCTAAACAGTAAAATAATTTTTTTCTCAAATTGTTATCTATGACTGATGCGAATCCATGCTGTATGACTGTGACATTTCTACAAGATGAAGTTCAGTACATTCCTCTTCCTTTCATTACAATCCTGTGGAAATTCAGTTCAAATTCAAACTTAAAAATTTAAGGAAGCCAATTATCTATATCTATAACCCTGGTGAAGAAAGAGGGACAGTCACGTAAATTCCTCATTTCCTGTTTCCGTGGAGTTTCAGCAGATGGAAGGAAGCTTCAGTAAGCCGTACAACAGAAAAACAGATTGTTTGTCCCTGACTTCACTCCTCTTTTCTCCTTATTCCTGCTCTATTTTTCATCCACTTTTTTCCTGGGCTTGGTTTCAGGGCAGTATGACAGTGCCAAGTCATGTGATGTGGCCTGTTTTTGGCAGTGCGTCTGGTTTTGTCTTTATGAGGGTCCAGTCAGCTGAGCACCAGGTCAAACACCACTTTTAACCTGTTACGTGGTTTAAAGACAAATCTTTCATCCACATCTAAAGGCTTTCTGGCATTTGAACTCCTCCACACCTCGCTGCAAAAACCATCCCAATCAAGCAGGAAGTCAGGCTAATCTACAATCAACATCCCCTCGAAGCTGCAGTCCATGAGCGTGGTGTTTACACAAAAAAAAAAACAAAGAAACGATGGCTTACACAGAGCCGATGATCTCTGACCTGCATCTCCATTATGAAAGCGCACATTACCATTGATTCGTGTGACGTGTGAGTGCTCGCTAAGACAATTCAGATCTGGTTAGGGCTGTTTGGTGGCCTGATGCTCAAAGTGAATTATGAAATAGTGCTCGGTAATGTTCACTCAACGGCGTAGCGTCTTATTGACAAGTGCCTGCGCTCCACTCTTGAGCTAGCATTAGACGAACATGTCGACACATTAATGCGCCCCTCCTTCATAATTTATTAAAATCTCATAAAATAAACAAGGACTGGGCAGTCGATCAAATGTACTGCAGAGAGACCCAAGCAATTTCAAGCCTCTGTCGTGCAACTTTTAAAATGGTATTGAATAAGAGGTTATAAATCAAAACTGAAACTGTAACCTATAGCATTTTATAGATTAATTATACGCTTTCATGTCAATAAAACCTAAAACTCCAAACATGAATAATTTGTGACTACCAATAAAGCTCAATACAGCGGTCACCACTTTACAAGCACAATCTGTTCTAGCAAATATGCTTATAAAGCTAATTCTTGTAAAACCAACCATGAATTTCCAAAACTAGAACAAAACACGCCAACAAAAAGTATCTGTTTGTCTATGCATTCTGGAATTTATATATATATATATATATATATATATATATATATATAAATAATATATATATGGAATATATATATTGGAATATATATATATCCATATAATATATATATATGGAATATATATATTAGAATTAAATATATTTTAATTATGGCCGAAAAATATAATTAGAAATAATTATTTGTAATAATAAGATTTTATTATCTTTAAACTACTTTATATATAATTAATAGCACTGCGCTGTTCAGGCCCAAAAAAATAAATATCTACATATTTTGATATCTGATAGTTTCACCATAGTCAAATTTCACATTAGAGTACAAAAGCAAAAAAGGAGAGCTGAATGTGCCTTCAAGAAGTGACTGAGGTTTGGAATGAGGAATGGAAATGAGAAATGGAAATGAGTCTCATCAGCGCATTACCCACACACGTCTATGACTCTAGGAACGCTGGGAATCATAAATTAGATTTAATTGCTCCTGCCTCTATCTGGACACTGACTCAGATCTATGAGAGTCCTGGATGAAAATCACACAGCCCTTCCACTGTTAGATGAGGAGCCAGAGCACCTCTTTACCACTGAGGTGAAGACCACAACAGATAATAAAGCCAATCCATCTCACGCTGCAGCCTGACTCTGTTGTTTAGGAATGTTTACTGACGCAACCCAGAAATAAAGCCAGAGAGCTTGCTGATAGGAGAATAACAGACCTTTCTGAGGTCACACAGACACAAAATGTTTCACATCATTATAGAGCATATTATATGTCCTTTTATATAGCATTGCATAGACATTTTTCAACTACATTATTTAAAATATAACAAAATGTACTTCCTGATTTAGTACACAATGTATGAAAACTATGTATAACTGTGTATATAATTTTATTTTATAAAATATGACTATGCGATTTGTGAAAATACCAGAGTGGGGGTTGCTTTTGAAAATTTTTATGAAATGTTTTTAAGTGTGAAAAAAGTGACGTGACATTCAGCCAAGTATGGTGATGGTGACCCATACTCAGAATTCGTGCTCTGCATTTAACCCATCCAAAGTGCACACACACAGAGCAGTGAACACACACACACACACTGTGAGCACACACCCGGAGCAGTGGACAGCCATTTATGCTGCGGCGCCCGGGGAGCAGTTGGGGGTTCGATGCCTTGCTCAAGGGAACCTAAGTCATGGTATTAACGTCCCGAGATCCGAACCCACAACCCTAGGGTTAGGAGTCAAACTCTCTAACGTCTTCCGACGTCAGAGCGGGTTTGCGGGATGTTTTTATCCCCACTGGGGATAAAAGTAATTCAGCAGAGGCAGGGATGCATAGACCAGAGGAGGGGAATCCCTTCTGTCTATATATATTAGGGGTGGAACGCTACACAGATGTGACGGTTCGGTAAGTACCTCAGTTCAGGGGTCACGGTTCGATACGATTTCAATACAACAGGAAAAAAATTTAAATCTACTATGCTTGGTTTCTTTTCATTTATTTTAAACAGACAGTAATACAAATAAAATAAAAATTCCACCTAGATGTGAAAATACTAAATATTAGTATATTATGTCCACATATATTTGTGCGCAATAGGGGTTTTTCATGTGCCATACAATTTATTATTATTATTATTTATTAATAGTAGATTAGTGAGCAATATATACTATATAACTACTATTGCACTACTATTATACACAACATTTGTTATTCTGTTGCACCTAATTAATTTTATATAAGATCAAAACTACCATTTTTTATTGGTATAGTCTTTATTATTTTTTGTATTACTTATTCATTTTTAATGTATTGATATACGAGTATATATTTATTCATTTTATTATTTTCTTTTTCTTTCATTTGTTTCTTTCTTTTTGAGAGCAACTGTAACATGGAAAGCAATTTCCACTGGGGTTTATAAAGTTCATTGAATTGAACTGAACTGAATTGAATTTCAGCAATTTTCAGAAAGGAAACTCAAATGGCAGAAAGTGACATCCTATTTGTTTTCTTTATTAAATTTTTTTTAAAACACGTTTTGTTTTCATTGTGAGTGTAAACAAATAAAAGCAGACCTTTATACAGCGATGCATTATTAATAAGACATAAGTGTTTAAAGTTTCTGCTGGTATAAGTAAACAGCTGAAGTGATCTCGCCAGCACACACACACACACACTCAAAACACATCAGTTCCAGCATTGCTAATTTGACAGCGCAGCTGGTACTTTATCAAAATAAAATATAGTTAACCAAACATCACCGTGCCTGAAACGAAACCCTCAAGCACCGAACCAAGATGTCCTTACCATGACGGTTCGTTACAAATACATGTATCGTTCCACCCCTTTTATATATATATATATATATGTATTTATTAGTGCTGTCAAACAATTAACCGCATCCAAAATACAAGTTTTTGTTTACATAATGTGTGTGTTTTTTTTATATACAACAGTCCTAAAAACAGTCGCATGTGTATGAGAATAAGAACACATGCTAAGCTCAAACCCATGGCTCCAACAAAACAAGTTCTCATTAGGAGGTGCTCTAAAGACTACATAACACCAGCTGCCCCTGTGAAAAGTTCAACAGATTTCTGAAGAAAGCCCAAGTCGTGCATAATCATTTGTGTTTGTTGAGGCTGACGGCAACTTATGAGAATGGGGAGTGAAAATCAGGAATCGTTGAACAATGTCGTCATTTTGAAACATGAATATTTCGAACAAAAGTCTTCAGGGGATTTTTAGTCCTACTTTGACACATATTTGGTGTTGCAACCTTTGTGACTGTGTAAACAGACAAAACAGATGATAAAAAATGTCTTAATTCAACCCATGTTGCCAGGGCAACAAACCACTATAAATCAAAAATACTTCCAGAAGAATTCACTTCATCGCATTTAGGTTCTCTTGCAAAAACCTAGTGAGCTGCCTTGCTACCTCCATCTACATGTGCAGCTGGCTTACAGTATCAGGCAGCATCTCTTCTGCCATTGTCTATCAACTATACAGGGATAAAGAATTTAAAACACAGCCAAAATGCGACTGCTTTGGTCCAGAAAAAGTGACATACATGACAAGCATTGACAGTTACAAGACTACTGAGACATACAGGGTCTTGGATGCTTTGTTTTTTAATAACTTGATGTAGGAAATTTATCTTGATAGCTCGGGGTATTAACAAGAAGGTTGCCAGTACAATCGTGCAGAAAAAAAAAACAAAAAAACAACTGCACACAATTATTGTAGCCTTGAACAAGACATTTAACTAAAGAATACTCTTTACAGACTGACCCTGTCAAAATAACATAAGAAATCTATATCGATGGACTGAAAATCCCAAGCTTCAATGTTATTGTATAGCTTTACACAACGTTCATAGCATTTACAAAATCTTTGGAGGTCTTTGGTCTGAACGGGCCTTAAGACAACGTAACATTGGTCCTGGAACAACAACTAAAAAAGTTCTAATCCTATCCATACACATAAACCAAGCTAAACATAACCCTAAAATCTGTCAGATATGATGTACCAGGAAAAACAAGGACATTTGACCCAGAAACATAAAAATAATCTGTGATTTTAAACCAAGAAAATTCTGACCATCTAACACATTTCCGTTTTTTTGGTCCTTTCTCTCCCAATATTTAAGAATTTCAGCGCTAGTTTATTATTGCAGCATGGTCAATTCCAGATATACCCACCTCTAAAAAGCACCAAAAAAAACAACCAAACCGTAGTTGTTCCATTTACAAATGTATTTCCCTTACTAAGTGTCCAGTTCTTGGACAGAATAAGCTGTGATGTGGAAAAGATGTTTATTTTGAGCGCTCACATGCACCAGAATTTCATTGGGTTGCTATACGTGTTCTTCCGCCTAACTGTGCACTGTAAAGCCAAAAATAAAGCAAGACTATTACCAGAGTTTTGTCAGAGTTTTGAGAAGTGTGATCCCAGGTAAAAGTCAGTCTACTATACTTTATTATAACCCAAAGAAAGCAGATGACCCACCGAGAACATTTCCTGAGGGAACTTCCTCCAGCTCCTCCAGCTCGCGGCCCATCAGCAGGTAGAGGCGGTCCACGGTACAGAGGGCCATGTGAGGGACGCTGGGTAAAACATCAGCTGCTGAACTACCCTCAGGCAGCTGAAGAAGACGACCAACATCAAGTTTCACATCAGTATTAGGCCTCACATTACCAGACAACATTATTACAAGGATTATTTTTTATAAATACTTAAAGGAATACTTTTATTATTAAAAAAAGTCAATTGTAAATTGTATTATTATTATCATTCAGAGATTTCTTATATTACATTCTGTATATTATATATACACCGTATATATTTATAATAATATTTTTATAATACACAATTTAAAGAAGAATCATATACAGTAATTGTAAGTATTGTACATTGTAAATAAGATCATTATTACTATTATTGAGATATGTATTATAATATATTCTGCATATCATAAAATAGATTTGTATCTATTTTATATACATATTAATAAAAAAACATTTATCCAAAATATACTACTACTAATATAGTAATTGTAAACATTGTAAATAAGATTTACACAATTTAACATTTAGATTTAAATGTTAAATCTAAGATTTAACAAGATTTAAGACTCAAAAGGAGCAACTATTTCTTTATAGAAATTAAATTAAATAAATAAGCAACACAAGCTTTTTTTTTTTCAATGCCAATATTTGTCACAATCATTACCATTCAGCCCTGAATCATCTTTGTTTAAGTGGACGCTTCCTCTCTTAATTGAGAAACGTTCTTAATGGTCAATGATGGTGGAGTTTTAAGCAAATACAACTCTGATTCTGACTTCAATGAATGTCTCAATTGTGGATTCTTTTAATAATTTCTGGGTAATAATGTAATAATTAACTCCAGACAGCTTCAAACATGTGGACATTAATTGGAAATGTACCCGAGTTCTAGTTCAGCAGGGTTAAGGATTATTAATTGTGGGATGATTATGTTATGAATTGCATTAGTTCATGGATAAGGAAGCTGTCAGCGGTTATGAAGACAGACAAAGAGCTGCTCACCGCTCTGAGTGCCAGCGACGGGTTGTATTTGGGTCCGAGCACAAACACCTTTTGGCCTTTTCTGATGACACCGCTGTAGACTCGTGCGAAGGCCACAAAATGCTCTTTGTTGTCCTCCTCAACTGCAGTTTTGACCGAAAGAACCTCTGTCTGCACACACAGAGCATCTGCAGGACAAAGTTGATGTACAGACAGATCAAATAAAGAGGTCTCCAGGTACAATCAAAGTGTGAAATGGACATATCATGATAGATTAATGGCAGGGCTGTACGTTAACTTTTTTTGCACATAGCACTGGTGCTACAGAGGTTGAAAGTTTTGTAGCACAAGTTAGGGTTGGGCGAAATGGCAAAAATATTATAGCACTATTTCATTCAGGAATATCACATTTTATCATGATCCTTTGTCATGTTGGTTTTACTATTTTGCAAGTTGCCTGAACAGTACAGCCAATCTAATTTGCCTATTGTAAAAAAAATATATAATAATAAAATAAAAACCTATCAAGTTAACAAAATATACAATAAAAAGAATGGCAGAAGTTTAGGCCAAATTGGTATTTTTCAGGTACAGTACTTAGCAGTAATATTAATATTAAAGGAATGGTTTACCCAAAAATGAAAATTCTGTCATCTGTTTGTCAATTCTGATAAAGGACCTTATTTTAACGATCTAAACACAAAGTGTATATGCAGGGCGTGTCCAAATCCACTTTTGCTATTTTAACGATGGAAAAACAGTTGGCGTGCCCGGGCGCATGGTCTAAACGGGTTGTCCCTATTCTCTTAATGAGTAATGGGTGTTTTTTGGGCGTAACGTGCAATCAGTCTCATCTTCCATTTCCTTTAAGAGCCAGTTGCGCTCATGCCATGACGGATTTGCTATTTACACAGCGGAATTTGGCAAGCGCAAAGACAGAACGCGTCTCCGAGATGAAACGGAGCTGCTCGTGTGCGAGCAAATAGATAGCCTAATTCTGATACATGTGATGACTATCCATTATGACATGTAGGCATTTATATATATATATATATATATATATATATATATATATATATATATATATATATATATATATATATATAGCCTACAAAAAAAACTTTTTATATTTGGCATGTTTGTGTGCTGCTGTGCGTCCCTGTGTTTAATAAGCAGCGTGTATGCTCTTTAAATAACAAAGAAAAAACATTGCGGCAGACTTTAGACCAGGTTTGAGCTGGTCTATGGCGCAGTCTATTTTCAGCTCCTTAAAATATCATTGTTAATGCACCTGATTGTGCCTTGTTAATGCGCCTGAACACACCTCTTTTTTAGACCAGCATGCCCATGGGCGAAAAAATGAGCACAAATGCATTTGCTAATTAAACAACTTGGCGCTGGACGGGAAAATGCGAACGGCGCCAGACTGAAGCTAGCAAACACACTTGCACTGCGCCTTGGGTCGCATTGCGCCGGGTGTATGATAGAGCCCATAGTGTTTTATTTTATACCATCATTTACTCCAGTTGTTTAAACCAGGGCCTGTACTTCTCAGAAATGCTCTTAAGAATAGTCTTAAGCTATGACTTAAGTGTCGAAAAATTATTCAGAGTAGGAGACTTTTATAAAGAAGCTAAAAGCAACTTTCAGTAAAGTCTAAGGCTTACTTTTAAGTGCTGACTGAGGTGACACTTAAGTGTTGTGAACTAAGGAGCACAATGATGCCAACCCACAATGACTGACCTTGACCTCTGAATCAGCCAATAGTGAGCCTGCTCATGTAAAGTCACAGCAGCACAACAGTTACCATTTAATCTAACTACAATAAAATCATTTAATTAAGACACTGAAATATTTTAATATTTAAGTGTTTTTTAATGCTTTGCAAAATTATCACAAATTATTACTATTGTTTCGTTTTCTGTTGGTATGTCTTTTTGTTTACAGCTGAAGCAATGATGTGAACATGACTCCAACAACTCCAGGAAAGCCCACAATCCTCATAAAAGTGGCTTGTTTTTGCAGTATGGTTTGGCGGTCAGTTGGAAAGTCAATAAACTGCCATAAAGTAGTGGCCAAAAGTGATGTCCGGTCTAGGAAATTTGACATCTTTATCCTTAATGAAAAAAAAAAAAAGTGCAAGATTTTGTAAGCATATTGCATAGTTTCTCATAATCAGTTGTTTTATCTGTGATAATGCAATGAAACATGCCAAATTGTGTGGTCATTATTTTTGGCATGCTGTCCTACAAAGAAATTATGAACACATGCATAAACCAGAGGACCAATCAAATATGAAAAACATATGTTGTAGACAATGTGCATATTTAGTGATTTTTTTTTTTCACTAGATTTAGTGACTTAGTAACTCTTTAGAGACTCTTTTCAGAAGCCTAGCAACAAAATCAATTTCTTGGACAAACCTTATCTACATTCCGAGACTCTCCCATGACGTCATAAAGATGAGTTCACTGATCTATATAAATATGAATATAGATCAGTGAACTTGCCTTTATGAGATCATCCAGGGATCAACGCTAAGGATCTTTTCTACTGGCCGGTCGGCCCAGTGGTTCAAATTTTTACTTGCCCTGCCAACATTTTCACTGGCCCTGCCACAAAAAATAAAATAGTTGCTATTATCATTGTTATCATAGGTTTTTATGTTTGTAGATGTGCAGGTACAGAAATGGAAAACGTTCCCCTCAGAAACACATTCATATAAAAATCAATGTTTGGATTTTCTTCCTATATTTAGCGCATCCTGAACAGTGTTCTTGTTCTGCCTGCTACACTATTTTCTCCTCTTTGTGTCTGTCTTCACCATCTCTGGCCTCTGTTAACAGCTGTTTACACATTAATTATAATAATAACGTAAGATTTCCACACAAATGGCCATTGGGAAAATGACTCCACTGAAGTATGTATGCAAGTACAGAACAGAAGATAGTCTGAAATAAAAAAAAAATGTCCAGTAGATCGGTGCATCAGTTCTCCAGTGTATAAATGCAACATAGATTAATCATTGTTAAAGCTACAAAGTTACTTGCCTGGACGGGTATTTTGACATACTTTTGTATGTATCTGACCGTTCAGGCGGCTCGTGCATTTCAGTGATGCGGCTGTCTGTGCGCGTGCTGTTCACTGAGATTACAGCGTGCAAGTACTGAAAGGAGTCATCTTTCACGGGCAAATGCTTTTTAATGGCTTGAATTTTTAAATTAACAATCCTTAAAAACACATTGTAAATGATAAAACGCCATAACGATGCTGCAGTGGCCCAATAGGGCAAGCGACAAATCCTTCTACCGTCTCGAACATCTTTCATGCTGGCCCCAGGCAATCGGGCAGTACTTATAGTTGAGCCCTGCCATCTAGAAATATTAAGTGAACAGTTTTGAATACTTTAAATTGAAAGCAGTTGTAAACACTGGTCAGGTTTTTTTTTTTTCTTTTTGATGGTTTAAGTGAAATGTTGTTGCATCATATAAAAAAATAAACACATCGTTTTTGGCCACTTTTTAGTGGGGTAAGTGTCACAATATGGAAGAACCTGTTTACTGCGTCACTGGTGCATTGATGCATTTTTTCCAGTTATTCAACCAAATATGTAATAAATGTTTATAAATTAGTAAATGTAACATTTCATTTCTGCAGTTAGAGCACTAACTTGTAGAGTGGAAGAGGTTAGGGCTGGGTCAATAAATCGATGCATTGCGATTCGTGGATCGATTCGGAATGCATCGTTATTCTCTCTCGAATCGATTATTATTTTATTATTTATTATTTTAGGTTCAAGTGGTGCGTGTGTAAGGAACTGGAAGCAACTGGAATTTGCCTGTTACATCTGCTGGTAAAATCTAAGCTCAGAATCGATTCAAGAGAGAATTGCGATGCCTTTGGGAAAATCTCAGAATCAATGCAGAATCACTTCTCGATTCGCTATGCATCGATTTATTGTCCCAGCCCTAGAAGAGGTTATAACATTTCTTACATAGTCAATTTGTTTTTGTAACTGATAATCAAGTTTGTATTGTTTTATCAACTCCATATCATCAAATAACTCCAATATGTCATATCTTCATTGGAAAGTGTTTGTCTCCCCCCTCTTTGCTGCCATCTTGTCAATCCTAACTAGGTTAGGAAGCCTCTCCAGCTCTCTTAAATATTTTAGGAGCTGAGACCTAGTCCTTTATGAATCACTCATTCTTAAGTCTAGGAATAAGAGTAAAATTACATAATTCTTAGAATTTTTACACACTTAACACTAAAATTTTACTGATTTTATACATACAGCCCCTGAATGAGTTTCTTTCTTCTATTGAACATAAAAGTTATTTTGAAGAATGTGGGTAACAAAGCAGTTGCTGGTCCCCAGTGACTTCCACAGTATTTTTTTTCTACTATCAAAGTCAATGTGGACCAGCAACTGTTTGGTTACCCACATTCTTCAAAATATATTATTTTGTGTTCAGCACAATAACTAAATTAATACAGGTTTGGGGCAATATGTGAGTGAGTAATAATGACAGAAATGTAATTTTGGGGTGAACTATACCTTTAATGACAGTCTGCAGCATGTTTAGTAGTTACTGTCCCTTTAAGAGCTGCACACATCTGTTTCTCTCTCAACTGTTTATTTTCATTTTAGACATAACTAATTGTGTTTATATGTAAACCTTGTGTGCTTTTGAGAGTATTAGATGTAAAATCAATCAGACACGAAAGACAACTTTAGTGTTAGTCTTAAAGTTAGTCTTAAACTTAAATATAGTAAACAGGCACTTTGAAAGTGCACGTACTTTATGTGTACACACTCAGAACAACATGTGAGTTAAATGTTTAATCGACAAGGCTTTAAAGCACATGCAAATAATGCTCTTTTGTGATTGCGCTTAAGTGCTGTGTCCCATAGGTGTAACTCTACTGCTGAGAAAACATTTGATGTGAATGTATGCCGATTGTACAGCCCTGAATGGTACAGAATATGCCCTAGGAAATATAGCCTGTGATATGCAAGCTCAAATACAGCTCTTTTAATCGTTAACTGTCACACATGCAGCGTTAAAAGCGGGTTAAACTCTTGCCTGAGACATCACCGCTGGCCAGGGCCGCTGGGGTTGAAACCCCTCCAGTATCAGCGGACCCAGGGCTTTCTGCGCTCTGACTGGCAGCTTGTCTCTCTGCGTGCCGCTGCCTGGCCTGTTCCCTTCTCTGGGCGATCTCCTCCTGAGTCAATGGCCTGAAGGTACAAAAACAACACAAACCATAATGCACAGTTATGAACCACACCTGGCAAGATTACAACTGGACAGTGGGTGATTCTACTGCGGGCTAAAGTGTTCTCTCTGCACTTTATTACAGGCTAACCGAGTCACTTGTTTGGTGATTCATTGGTCAACCTCTCATATATAGTTGTGTGATGAGCTCAGCTAAAGTAATGAGTACTAAATAGGTGGTTAAAAACAATTATTATTTAGCCAAACAGCTGATTTAAAAAAACATAAGTTTGCAAATTGCAATTTTTTACAGAAACAATGTGTTTATAAATATAATTGCAATAATTAGTAAATAGCAAATATGGGGAAATAAACTGGAAATAAAGCCAAACGAAATCTCTTTTAAAAAAAAATCACCATAATTGATCAAATAAAAGATTATTATTAATAATTTATATTAATTTACTATTAATAATAAATTGCAATTTGATTATAAAATGTAAAGGAAATTAAATTGACAAAATTACAATTATGAGAAAAATAATAATACAAATAAAAAATATATATTATTATTATATTCTCATAATTGTGAGTCTTGCCAAGTTAGAAGGTGATCTGGCGGAGAGGGAAAGTCGCTGCGCAATGGAGGTACGCTGAGGGAGTCTGGATCCCGAAGGAAGAGGGCTCTTGCAACATTGATCAGTTTCGCATCATCTCGCTGCTCAGTGTTGAAAGCAAGATCTTTTTCAAAATCGTGTCCCAACGTCTGACAGACTTCCTCCTGAAGAACACCTACATTGACACCTCAGTCCAGAAGGGAGGAGTCCCAGGAGTACCTGGATGTCTGGAGCACACAGGGGTGGTGACACAGCTGATCCGGGAGGCTAAGGAGAGCAAAGGAGATCTGGCAACTCTCTGGCTTGACCAGGCCAATGCCTACGGGTCTATTCCACACAAGCTCGTTGAAACCGCACTGGTAAGACATTATGTTCCTGTGAAGATCCGCAACCTCATCATGGACTATTACAACAATTTCAGCGCATGAGTCTCTTCAGGCCAAGTAACATCCTCCTGGCACCAACTTGAAAAGGGGATAATCACTGGCTGCACAATCTCTGTATCTCTCTTCTCACTGGCCATGAATATGATTGTCAAGTCGGCTGAGGTGGAATGCAGAGGGCCCAAGTCAAAATCTGGGACCCGTCAGCCCCCCATAAGAGCCTTCATGGACGACTTAACAGTGATGACAACATCTGTTCCAGGGTGCAGGTGGCTCCTCCAGGGGCTTGAACGGCTCATCTCCTGGGCAAGGATGAGCTTCAAGCCTGCTAAGTCCAGGTCTCTGGTCCTAAAGAAGGGTAAAGTGTCCGACCGTTTCCGCTTTGCCCTGGGAGAGACCATGATTCCATCAGTGACTGAAAAACCAGTCAAGAGCTTGGGGAAGTTCTTTGATAGCTCCCTGAAGGACTCAGCTGCCATAAAACAAACCAAGTGCGACCTGACTACCTGGCTCACAGCGATTGACAGATCTGGCCTCCCCGGAAAATTCAAAACCTGGATCTACCAGCACGGAGTCTTGCCAAGAATACTCTGGCCCCTGTTAGTCTACGAGGTACCAACATCAACAGTCGAGGTTCTAGAGAAGTCTATCAGCCAGTTCCTCAGAAAATGGCTGGGGCTCCCTCGGTCCTTGAGCAGCATTGCCCTTTACGGCCATTCCACCAAGCTGCATCTTCCTTTGAGTGGACTATCAGAGGAGTTCAAAGTCACCCGCTCCAGAGAGGTATTGATGTACAGGGACTCCAGAGACACAAAAGTCGCAGCAGCAGGAATCCTTGTGAAGACCGGGAGAAAGTGGCAGGCGCAAGAAGCCGTCACTAAAGCTGAGGCACGACTAAGGCACAAAATGCTGGTGGGCTCCGTGGCAATGGGACGAGCAGGTCTTGGTTGTTTTCCCAAGCCACGTTACGATCTGGCTCGTGGAAAAGAGAGGCGCAGACTGATTCAGGACGAGATACGAGCAGAGGTGGAGGAAGAACGTTACACCAAAATGGCCAGCATGTCCAAACAAGGAGCGTGGACCAGGTGGGAACATGCAGATCCACGCAGAATAACCTGGGCAGAGCTCTGGAAAGCAGAGCCATTTCGGATCAAGTTTCTTGTCCAATCCGTCTATGACGTCCTCCCAAGCCCAGCTAACCTGCACACCTGGGGCCTGGCAGACACTCCTGAGTGCAAGCTGTGCCAGAAGAGGGGCACACTGGAGCACATTTTGAGCAGCTGCTCAAGAGCGCTAGGGGAAGGGCGGTACCGCTGGCGCCACGGCCAGGTGCTAAAGGCTTTGGCGGACTCCATCTGCACAGCGATCCAGCTCAGCAAGACCCAGGTAGCCCCCAAACAGACAATCACCTTCATTAGAGCTGGGCAGAAGGAACAATTCCACCGGCCTAGCTCTACGGGGGGGCTCCTCTCCACTGCTCGTGATTGGCAGCTTCAGGTTGACCTTGGAAGGCAGCTTAAGTTCCCAGGCAACATCACAGCCACTTCTCTCCGCCCAGACATGGTGCTAACATCTGAGTCTACCAAGCAAGTGGTTATCCTGGAACTAACTGTCCCCTGGGAAGACCGTATTGAATAGGCCCACGAGCTCAAGAGGGCTAAGTACGCAGGGCTCAGCTCGGAGTGCCGGAAAAATGGCTGGAAAACTCGCTGCGAGCCAGTAGAGGTCGGGTGCCGAGGCTTCGCTGGCCACTCACTGCTGCGAACCCTCAAACTCCTTGGAGTGAAAGGACTGCAATTGAAAAAAGCCACCGCAAACATCTTAGAGGCCGCAGAAAGGGCTTCTCGGTGGCTGTGGATCCGTAGGGGGGATCCGTGGAGCAACATGCCACTTGGACACAAGCCGGGGACTGATCACCCCCGGCTGGGTCGCCCGGGTGAGGGTGTATGAAGATTAAAGACCCAAAACACCCTATGACCTCGGGTTTTTCACTGATGACGTGTCCAAGTAGCACCAGAAGGTGTATTCAAACTCTCAGTGCACATTTTATAATCAACTGAATGAAATCATTCATGGTTCATGGAAAAAGTTATTTCTGACCAACTACAGTGTCTTAACGTAACCCCCCCCCCCCCCCCCCCAAAAAAAAGACAAGCACTTTTTGCTCAAGCCATTATCACAGACATCCAATTTCAACAGCAGAGATAAGTGAATTGATTCAAGAATTTCTATTTCAAAAAGAAGCAGACATACCATTACAAGAACAAAAGGAGCTACAGACAAGCTTTAATAGAACACCAAACTCTTACAATTGTTCAAGATATAAATCTCTAATTGCTCAAAGTCAAACTGGGCAGAAGGAAAACTGGCTCAGTTCTTAATACACCAAAAATATACCAAAGAGTTGCCATAGCTTGAAATTAGCCCACATAAAACATTAATAATTTGCTTTTATGCTGCTAAGCAGTAGATCCAATAGAAGATTTAAACCATGTTTACTTCCAAACCACTGCCACATATATTAAGGACTCATCTAAAGCAGAATGATGACTCCATCTGAGGAGATGACAGACAAATGCTGCTTACAGACTATAAACAAATCATAAAGAGGGATGCTGCAAGAGGAACACAACAGCCAACTACTGTGACCTCCTTTGCTTTACGTCTAAATATAGATCATATGTAGTTAAACGGCATACTTGCAGTAATTGGTTGGAAGACATCGCCAGCAAAATGATTGTGGAGTTCAACGAGTTTACTTTTATGACTCTGCAAAATACTTGCCAAACAAGCTGTAATTGGTAACAAAAGTTTCAGCTCAGTATTGACCGAAGCGATGATTGTAGACTTACGATTCTTATGAATTTGTAAAAATTAAATTAAATTACATTTAATTAAATGTAATTTAAAATAAAATAAAGAAATTATAATAAATAAATAAATAAAATAAAAGGTTGCAGTGGTCACTCCGTAGAGATAAGCTAGTGTGGGACCAAACTTAAACATATTTTACCCATAAATGTAAAAATATTTTTTATTATAAATACATAAATATAAACCTTGGGTATCAGGGTCTAAATGTTGACCTTTGTGTCTCTAATGCTAAATAAGTAATGGAACAAAGGGTACCCTATTCATGGAAAGTGCAGGCTGCAACTTCAGAGTCATAAACAAAGCTAGTTAATATGATTTGAGAGAACACTGCCATGCTGAAATATTAATCACACATTTGGGATGCATAAATTACATTAAAACGGGACACAGTCCAGTGGAAAACCTCAAGACCTCTACTTTAAAAGCTATTCTTTTTTTCTTTTTAAATAACAGTGCAATAGCAACTACAATTGCAAAATCAACCACAAATAAACTGTTTTAATCAGGTCAACCACAGGTTTTTACCCACTTTCCAATTTTTTCTCAACTTCCGCTCCATTAGTATTTCAATCATGTTGCATGTGTGAAGTGATTCATTTCAGTCCTTCTCCGAATCGTCATGTTTTCCTTTTCAAAGGTCTGAATGTTTCGCTTATTGGCAATAATGGAATCAGCATGAAGCTTGTTTACAAGCTCGGCCACTGTGGTCATGAAGTAATGGGTACACAACCTTACAGCGAAGTCTTTAAAAATCCACAAGAGGGATTGTTTTTTAATACACTCAAAGGAAGGGAAAAACGACAGAGGAATGGAAATACAAATTGTTTCTAAATCTGTACACATAAAACACAATCTACTCAAAAACATGCTTCATCAGACATTAAACTACAGATTTTTTCCACAGAATTCAATACCTACATTTTACACAATTATGTCTCATTAAAAAGAATTAGACATATCCATAACTGTACAAAAAGTACACAAATCTGACCAAATTACCATTTTTGTATCTAAAGTTTTATTAATAATAATAATAATGTACACATATATTAACATCTGCATGCTTACACATTTTTCATTAATCTAAAGCTAATTTGCTCATATATTATTTCTTTTCTATGTGTGTCTGTGCATGTGAGCACTGAACAGCACAACCAATTTTCTGCTTACCGACTGCCTTGTGCCATTAATGAAAACCCCAGCACCAGCAACATATTAGCGTTGCATGCGTAAGAGTGGCTGACAACACTCCCACACGCCAAATCACATACCACACACACACACACACACTGACCCACATTGATCATTGCTATGGCAACCCCAAAGGTGGAGGAATGCATCTGTGCTTTGCAGGTTTCCTGATGCAGTTCATTCAATTGGAAAAAAAGGAGAGCAAAATAGCAGAGTTGACCGGAGTATATGTCAGTCCTGTGCCATTCAATTCCTCAAAGTGAACTGAGGTGACAGGCTGGATGTAAAATCTGAATAACGACTTGAAAGAAATGCATAACTTGTATTTTTTTGTGTGTTTAAATAGAGCAATATATTTATTTGAATTGCCAAAATATACTAAAATAATCTAAAATTTGTTTAAATGTCATTCTAACATCATTCTAATATGCTGATTTGCTGCTCAAGAAATATGTATTATTATCAATGTTGAAAACAGTTGTGCTGCTTAATATGTTTTTGTGTAAAATGTGATAAAATGTTCAGGACTCTTTGATGAATAGAAAGTTTAAAAAGAACAGCATTTCCTGAAAAACAATTAAAAAAAATATTAATCGCGATTAATCGCATCCAAAATAAAAGTTTTTGTTTACATAATATATGTTTGTGTACTGTATGTATATATATATATATATATATATATATATATATATATATATATATACACTATATATATATACATATATAAAAAACACACACACACATACAGTATACATTTTTTAAATATTTGCATCTCTATACATTTATATATTTATATTCTTATATTTAATATTATATATAAATATATTTAATATATAAACACAATTTTATATTATACATTTTTATACATTAAGTCTTTAAAAAAAAACTGGCCACAAGTTAGTCTAACAGGTATTCACACTGGATTTTAAATAAACACTTCATAACAAACAAAGACATAAAAAAATATTATGATTAAAATTGTCTTATGAAAACAGAGCAAGCAAACAGTTTCCTCCCGACATGTTTTGTATGAGCTCGAAGACTCGCAAAACTCACTCAACAGAAGCCTCTATCAAATCAGGATGAAGGATCAAATGAATAGCACCGCTGTTTTTGCCAAAATCTCCCTCCAGCACAGGATAGCGGAGTTTGCTTAAATAACACTGTTTTGATATGTAAAGAGCTGGAACAGTGCCTTTGAAATGTGGCTCAGGGAATAACGCATTGTCCATTGTGGTCTAAACGAACACTTTATGTCCATTTTCTCAGCCTCTTTGTGTTTGCAATGCCCCCTTCTCTTAGTTTTATTAGCTCAGTCCAAGGGGTCAAAGGTCATCTGATGTGGGAGCAGCTACATGCATTTGATTCTTCTGGGCTAATGTGCTTATAGACGATTACGTTTAGACACAATGTTTTGAAAGAAAATATGAAAGGAATGCTGGTCTACAAGCTAAAAGCTGTACTCACAGAAGATGATGTCATCCTTCAGCCCTCGCCATACCCCTCCCCCCTTCACTCGCAGCAGAAACACTCACAGAGCCAAGAAAACAAATATATGGCTGTTTCTTTAACTATGGGCACTTCTGGCCCCTAGAAATTAAACTCCCTTAACCTTTTAAAACTCGCTCATTTATTTTACAAAAATCGTCTACAAACACTGTCCAACATTTCATGCACCATGCACTTTTTTTTTTGCCTAAACTGCAACGAACAAATACCATTCCCATCTCAAACCAACACTAATACTACAAAGGACATGACAATTTAAGCATTTTTAGAATAAAACAGACAACTCAATTGTCTTGCTAAGGCTAACTTCACAGCTAGTATTTTATTTACATTAAAAACAAAAAATAAAATAAATAAATTGTAAGCTGATATGTTCACACATTGAAAAAAAGTATACAATATTTTTTAACGCATACATTTACATTGGTAAAAATATTTTCTAATTATTTTCTAATATGTAATTATATATATATATATGTGTGTGTGTGTGTGTGTGTGTGTGTGTGTGGGTGTGTACTTCACATAACATTAATTATAATACATCCTAATTAGATTTATTTTCTAATAATCATCTCAAGGAATATGTGCTCTTCTCTGACATAAATTAAAATGAGTCATAAATTGTAAATGGATAAGAGTGATAAATGAAGATAATGTATTTCTGTTTATTTCTGTAAGTAAGTACTGATATACAATAACCACAATGAAATACAGTTCATTCAATTATATTAGCTTAAATCTACATAGATTTAAGGTGGCAAAAGGAAAACAAAAATGTCTGTAACTGAAGAAACACCCATGTGTTTGTGTTTGTGTGTGAAAGACAAAGACTCCACAGACATGAGACAGCAAGAAGATCATCTCAGGTCAGGGAGAAACTTTATGCCTGGATACCCTGACGATGACTGCTTTAAGCTCAATAAAAACATCTGACAGAGAGAGAGAGAGAGAGAGAGAGAGAGAGAGAGAGAGAGGGGGGATGGGAAAAAAAGAGAAACAAAGAGCAAGAGAGTGTCTATCTGGAGAAAGAGGGGTGAGACGGCGTCTGAGCACAACAGAGAGTGCACACAAGCAAACAATGAAGATTCACAAACACAGTAAAGAGACAGTGGGAGACGCCCAGCTCCTCTCTGACTCTCTTCCTCACACTTGAAAGGGAGGAGAAGGAGAAGCAGGGAGCTGGCGGTCAAGGTCGAAATACAGTGGCATATTAACCAAAGCATTCTTGATTGAAGGAAACAGTATGATGTTAGACTGAATAAACAGGAGTACATTACCGCGGCCCAACTATTTTTCCTTTCAAAAATCACTCATTCCTCGATGGCTCTAGCAGACCCGAAGGAAATGGGGTTGAAACACACGGAGTAGAAGGTATTTAAGCATCAAAAGTGTTTGAAAATCACTGTGCTGCTAAATCTAGCTCAAACTGCTTGTCTCTTTCAGTCAGCGGAAAAGGTGTTTTGATGGCATGGGTGTTGTTCACAAGTATGTTTAACAGTTAAAGGAAACATATTTTACACTCTTCAAGAATTAACTCTCAATCAAGATTTCTTAAAAAATAAAATAGTTTTACTATTAGGCCATCACCTAATTCTAGATATTGTACCTTTAAGACTTCTGTATTTATAAATGACCTCTATAAGGATTCACTGACTTCTACATAACAGCGTAGTTCATAACACACTGTCCTTCATCAGGGTGGGCCAAATAATGACATAAAAAGTGTTAATAATGACATAAAAAGTGATCAGTGACATAAAAAGTCAAAATTAGGAACAAAAATTCAGGAGATAAAAAGTAAAAAAATATGCGGGGAAAAAAATCTTAATGACATAAAAAGTAAACATCTTCGATTAAAGGGCCTATTAATAATAATGAAAACAGTTGTACTTATGCCCTAGATATTATGAGATAAAAATTCATTAAAAAAATATATATTTTTAAAGTAGAAACTGACAAAGTCACAATTATCATACAAAAAGTAAACATTTTACTTTTACAGCATTTTACAACTTAATTCATAGTCATAATTAGGACACAAAAATTTGAAATGTAAAAAAAAAAATCAATTATGAGAAATCTATACTACATGGTCATACTACTGCTTACAAGATTAAAAGTCATTATAGCAAGGTCAAAAATATGAAAAGTCCATTATTAGTTAAAATTAAGACAAAAAGCAGATATGAAATTAAAAAGTCAAAATTATAATATAAGGCATAAAAAAAAATCACAACACAAAACCAATAATTTTAGAACAACATGGCATATTGCAAGATTAAAAAGTTATAACTATGACAAAAGTTTAAATTGGCGAAACAGATAAAAATATTTAACTTGTGAACATTAAAGCACTTTCAGGACTCAATTTTACAAATAATTTGCATAGAATATCTAGTGTGCATAATCTTATGATTATGATCTGAATGATCCAGATTCCAATTATTCAGATTTGATATACAATACAAATCTATACGGTTTCTCTTCGATCCTGCTTAGGTTTTCACACTGGCAGCACCTATGTAATGATAACAATGTGAATTGCCAGTCCACACTTCGAGAGGTCAGAGTCAGATGGGGTCAAAGTTCAAACACTCTGATCTTTGAGCATGGCGTTAGCACACTTGACCTGCGTACAACATAGTCAGTATTAACACTAACTTGAAGCTTCGCTCAGTAGAGTTCAATGCACTGGGGAATATGGACAGAAGCCAGATCTTTTCGTTTCAAAAGACCAAGTAAATCCTGCTCCCATGAATCATGACTCCTTTCAAGCAAACAAAGAATCAGAACTAGCTCTATTTAAGCAAATACTGATTTATCAATTTACTACATTTGATCCTAGGATTTAATCATTTCTGTACATTAATCCCGTCTCTCCCTGCACTTTCCTGCCACATCTCCACTATCCGGTCAAATAAGGGAACGCATGTTTTTTGTGCCAGTAAGAATATTTTTTACAGTAGGAATGCATTAAACAGCCTATATGCAGCTTAGGTGAGCATTAAAAATACTAACAAATCCAAATAAATAAATAAATACATGTATTAGTGGTGTCAAACGATTAATCACATCCATAATAAAAGTTTTTGTTTGCATAATGTGTGTGTGTTCTGTGTATATTATCTATATATAAATACACACACATACAGAATATATTTTAAAAATGTTTACATGTCTATATTTATATTTATTTAATTCATACATTTAATACATAGCAATAACATTTCTCTGAAATATATACATTTGTGTGTATTTATATATACATAATAAACGTACACCGTACACATACATATATTATGTAAACAGAAACTTTTATTTTGGATGCAATTAATCGTTTGACAGCACTAATATATACACATACATACAATATATCTCCAACCACTTGTCTTTTCAGCCAAGCCAATTTTTCATGATCCAGTCATTTCCTAAAAGGTAAAAGGTTTCCACTGAATATTCTGTTACACTATGTAATACATCACATTGCAAAAGAAAACTGAAAACAGCACTTCATCTTGACTTATAAAGTTTAACCTGCTTACAGTTTGCCATCTCAATACAGCCAAGACAACAACTGGCTCTGGAACAGTGTTACATGTACGTCTCTAATCACTCTTCCTGCTCTATGCAAACATAGGTTGTATTATCTGCAGTCTAATGCTACACAGGAGCTCTTACAGCCGAAGAAACACTACATGCAGCCTGCAAGCGTCTACACACAATCCACAGCCCCTCTATCAAAACAACAGCCATCTGCTTCTAATGATTAAAAGTGCAACTGTCTCTCCACCCATTAAAGTACAGATAATTCGCTTTGACATCAGCGTGCCATAGCGTCAACTGTCCAGTGTCACGACTATCCACTCGACATGAAAGAGTGAGGGTGAGGTCAAAGGGTGAGAACAAAGGCCCTAAAATCATTCCAGGCCGGGCGGCAGGAGATGGTATATATCATGTGATGGTAGACGTGTCAACCGGCGGACATGTCTAGTAATAAAGGGCATGAATGTTTTTTGTTTGATGTGCCAAGACCATGAAAAATGTATTGATTTCTTTTAAGGCTGTTGTTATATTTATATTAAACTGATATATTAAAAATGTAATATCCCATGCACACACAAACACAATGTATTAATTTTTGGTACTATACATTTTTAATACCGTATAGTATGTTTTTGTACTGTTATACATTTCGGATACACATTTATATTTTAAAATAACATAACATATTATACAGTATTAAAAATGTGGGATGTGGTGGAACGGGAGCTTCGTGCCCTGGATGTGCATCCCACAAATCTCCATCAACTGCAAGATGCTATCCTATCAATATGGGCCAACATTTCTAAAGAATGCTTTCAGCACCTTGTTGAATCAATGCCACGTAGAATTAAGGCAGTTCTGAAGGCGAAAGGGGGTCAAACACAGTGTTAGTATGGTGTTCCTAATAATGCTTTAGGTGAGTGTATACACACACACACACACACACACACACACACACATATATATATATATATACACACACACACACACACACACACACACACACACACATAGAGAGAGAGAGAGAGAGAGAAAGAGAGAATAATTGTATCATCCAAAAATTCATATTGCTACTTTTTTTTTTCAAATATAAACCATTTTTCTTTGCATGCTTGACTAAAAAATAATGATGTATTTATCATTAATCACACTTTGGTTTTAGTCATACCGCCCACCTCTACTCCAGGCTGTCACCTCCTGGAGAAGATGAGAAGAAAGACAAAATGTGAGAACAAAAGGGCCGAAGACACTGGACAGACGAGTCACGTATGTAAGTGTAAGATTTTGCGAGTGGGTGGAATGTTTAAAAAGACACAGATGGAAACAAAGATCCACTCGACTGAATTGAATATTACAGTTCCACCCGACCCGATGAATAATGGAAAACGTCTGATCTGAGGTCAGTCCTAAAGGGGCCGTGTGCTTTTGTTCCCGTCTGCGAGCTGACTGACACACTGACTCCTGAACAGAGAGTCTGAGCAGCTCATGTCCTCAGATCCGGGGTCATGTGAGGAGTCTGACGCGGCTGAGAGCGCCATCTAGCGTCAGCTCTCGGATCTGCGATGGGCATTGTTCCTCAGCGCTGACAAAACATCAGCTTACTTAAGGTGAAAGCTGAAAAACATTTATTTCAGTTGAGTCCAGACACAAAGGACATCAGCAGGGACAGGATCAAAGCCAGCGACTTTCCCGTTTGGATATCAATTCTCATAGGAAAAACAGCAGCAGCACACACACACACACACACACACACACACACACACACACACACACACACAGAGAGAGCTAGCTCAGTGCTGTATCGATCAACTGCTACATCACTGTTTGGCCAAGGTCCATTAAGTTTGTAGAACCCAAGGGCTATAGCAAACTTACTCAAACATACACACACACACAGATCTATTATTCAGGATCATAGAGCTCTCGTCCTACACAAAAGCCTGAAGGAATGTACACAGGATTCCTTCTGGAATTTCTTTCATCATTTGGAACCAAACCTAAAAGAATCCTAAAGGGAAATGAATAAGATCCCACAGGATAAACTGTAACTAGAAAAACATACTAGTATTTTATATACCCACTGAATGTTGTGTATTTTTATCAGAACTGTACTTATAATACCAGTCAAAAGTTTGAAAATAACTATGATTTTTTTAATGTCTTTGTTTTTTAAAGTCTCTTCTGCTCTCCAAGGCTAAAATAAGTTTAATACATTTAATAGAAAAACATTATTACAATTTAAAATAACTGACTTTTTCGCCAATTTTTTTTTTTTTAATTTGAATATATTTTAAAAATATTAACCCTCCAAAAATGTTTTTCAACATTGATGATGATAATAAGAACCATTATTAATAACTGAGCACCAATAATAATAATTGAGCAGCAAATCAGCATATCAGAATGATTTCTGAAGGATCATGTGACACTGAAGACTGGAGTAATGATGCTGAAAAATCAGCTTTGGATCACAGGTATAAATTACATTTTACATTATATTAAAAAAGAAAACTGTGATCTTAAACTATAATAATATTTGTGTTTTACTGTATTTTTTTATGCAGCCTTGGTGAGTATTACATACTTTAAAAACATTAATCTTTTTGACCCAAAACATTTGAACGGCACTGTACTTTTTGAAAAACATTACTCAAGTATTTTTTATACAGTAGTAGTATACATAGGACTGGAATAACATTTTGCTACTGAATAGCTGAAGGAAATCCATCAGGATCGATTAGATCAGTTCTTCAACACTGAACGATTTCCTTTAAACGTCCTACTACTCTGCAAAACTCGATACACCAACTGGAGCTGAGAAAAAGGTTTTATGACTGATTTTTGATTTACTTGATATTAATTTCACACTCTGTTAATACAACCCGAATTCCGGAAAAGTTGGGACGTTTTTTAAATTTTAATAAAATGAAAACTAAAGGAATTTCAAATCACATGAGCCAATATTTTATTCACAATAGAACATAGATAACGTAGCAAATGTTTAAACTGAGATATTTTACACTTTTATCCACTTAATTAGCTCATTTAAAATTTAATGCCTGCTACAGGTCTCAAACAAGTTGGCACGGGGGCAACAAATGGCTAAAAAAGCAAGCAGTTTTGAAAAGATTCAGCTGGGAGAACATCTAGTTAATTGATATCAGGTCTGTAACATGATTAGCTATAAAAGCTTTGTCTTAGAGAAGCAGAGTCTCTCAGAAGTAAAGATGGGCAGAGGCTCTCCAATCTGTGAAAGACTGCGTAAAAAAATTGTGGAAAACTTTAAAAACAATGTTCCTCAACGTCAAATTGCAAAGGCTTTGCAAATCTCATCATCTACAGTGCATAACATCATCAAAAGATTCAGAGAAACTGGAGAAATCTCTGTGCGTAAGGGACAAGGCCGGAGACCTTTATTGGATGCCCGTGGTCTTCGGGCTCTCAGACGACACTGCATCACTCATCGGCATGATTGTGCCAATGACATTACTAAATGGGCCCAGGAATACTTTCAGAAACCACTGTCGGTAAACACAATCCGCCGTGCCATCAGCAGATGCCAACTAAAGCTCTATCATGCAAAAAGAAAGCCATATGTGAACATGGTCCAGAAGCGCCGTCGTGTCCTGTGGGCCAAGGCTCATTTAAAATGGACTATTTCAAAGTGGAATAGTGTTTTATGGTCAGACGAGTCCAAATTTGACATTCTTGTTGGAAATCACGGACGCCGTGTCCTCCGGGCTAAAGAGGAGGGAGACCTTCCAGCATGTTATCAGCGTTCAGTTCAAAAGCCACCATCTCTGATGGTATGGGGGTGCATAAGGGCATACGGTATGGGCAGCTTGCATGTTTTGGAAGGCTCTGTGAATGCTGAAAGGTATATAAAGGTTTTAGAGCAACATATGCTTCCTTCCAAACAACGTCTATTTCAGGGAAGGCCTTGTTTATTTCAGCAGGACAATGCAAAACCACATACTGCAGCTATAACAACAGCATGGCTTCGTCGTAGAAGAGTCCGGGTGCTAACCTGGCCTGCCTGCAGTCCAGATCTTTCACCTATAGAGAACATTTGGCGCATCATTAAACGAAAAATACGTCAAAGACGACCACGAACTCTTCAGCAGCTGGAAATCTATATAAGGCAAGAATGGGACCAAATTTCAACAGCAAAACTCCAGCAACTCATAGCCTCAATGCCCAGACGTCTTCAGACTGTTTTGAAAAGAAAAGGAGATGCTACACCATGTTAAACATGCCCCGTCCCAACTATTTTGAGACCTGTAGCAGAAATCAAAATTGAAATGAGCTCATTTTGTGCATAAAATTGTAAACTTTCTCAGTTTAAACATTTGCTATGTTATCTATGTTCTATTGTGAATAAAATATTGGCTCATGTGATTTGAAAGTCTTTTAGTTTTCATTTTATTAAAATTTAAAAAACGTCCCAACTTTTCCGGAATTCGGGTTGTACAAATCCTTCCCTCACAGGACAGATCCCAGTCTGAGACATTTGATTTTATCAAGGTGTGTAGTTACAGCACTTTGCCTTTGCAGGGTGGTACAGCCATGGATCCAAAATGAACACCCACTAAGAGCAAATGCAAGAAAGTAAAACATTTTAGGAATTGCGACATAGTTGCACATGGTTTGAGTCGGAATGACAGTATAATCTTCACTGATGTAAATTACGTGAGCGACTCCTATAAACCATCTACAAAAGAAAACATCTGTCTGGACTCTTTCCTCAGCGGAAGATTTGCCATCAGGCGTTTATCGATCATGCCTAAAGGCTGTTTTTTACCAGAACATCATGTGGAGACACATATGTGGAATGTTCCTCACATTAAGCCACAAAAAATTGAAAGACAAAATCATAATGTGTCTTCATATTTATGTGACAAGAGACAGAAAGGCTCATTTCGTATGTGATGCTGTACGACAAAACAATCTTCAAGAGCATTTGCCACACGAACCCAGGATAAAATGCTTAATAATTATATTGTCACGGGGGAAAAAATGCTTTTCGAAAAATAATTATGTAAACGAAAAAGAACACAGATCCTGCTCACTCATTTTGAAGCTTAAACGACAGACTAAGTTTGCATAGTGCCAGAAATTTGAATTCCTCATGCTTAGTATTAATAAAAATACTTTAATATGTCTTGGAATACATATTTATGGCTGGTACATTTTTACATACCATAAGCTGGTATAGCAATATGTAAAAGATATTTTGAACAACTTTATAATAGTTCTGTAAATAGAACTACAAAAAAATATGTTTGGTGATAAGTGGTTCATCGTGATTTTTTCTGTCGCAAAAATTTTTTGTCAGCTGTACACCTTAACCTAAAATATCTACTCAAATATGCCCCCAAGATTTTAAAACATTAATTCAATAATGAACAACACATTCACGTTCATGTTAATGGTGACATGACATGCACAGTAACAAATAAATTACTTATTTAATATCTTTTTAGCAAGTCTCATTATTATTATTATTATTTAACAAACCCTCTGCAGTCGCCTTATAAACCCCAGTTTGAGAATGTTGGAGAATTGCATTTATGGTGTTAAAAAATAAGTCAAAATTTAGTTTTTATTTTAAATGTATATTTATATATGTATATTTATGTTTAAATGCAGTTTATGTATATTTATATCAATCTTTTTTTTTTTTTTTTTTTTACGTATTTCAGTTTTAGTTTTTAATTAAAATAAGAAATGTTGCCTTGACAACTAACTGAAATAAAGCTCATTTAAACATTTTCGGTTAACATATATTACATTTCAAGTAACAATTTTTTTTTTTTAAGTGTTTTGATAGTTTCAGCTTCAGTTTTCGTTAACTATAATTTACATTTAATCATTTAGCAGATGCTTTTATCCAAAGCAACTTACAAATGACATTCTGACAACAGAAGCATTCAAACCGACAACAGAGCAATGATATGTAAGTTCTGTGACAAGTCCAATGCAGTACAAATAGCAAGGTTTTTTAAAAAGAAAACAAGGAATAGAACAGAAAAAGTATAGAGAACGCAAGTGTTAGAGGGTTATTTTTTATAATAAACAAAAAGAAAACAAGTAGATGGAATAGAGATAGTTAACTATAATAACCCTGTAGCAAATCAGGCCATGTTTCTATTACTCGAACTAATTTTGATCTGAAAATAAACAGCACCCAACATAGGAAACAGACATTTGCTTGAAATAACACATCTGCAAGTTCAATACCTCTGTTTGTTCTGTGGCAGAGCTTTGGAGTCCACAGCAAACATCTTTGACACAAAGACGATTACCGGCGCCGTCTCATCAGCCGAACAATCTAGAAATGCTACAGGGGACAAACACACAGAGCAAACAGATTAAAGAAGTCTTATTGAATGCCAGCAACACCTGTGTAGTTGTACAATTCGGACTTTGAACACAATACGGATGGGACACGGTGTGGTCTTTTCATATGAATACGAAATCAAGCAAATTTCACACCTAAGCGCCTTTAGAAATGACTTTAAAGCGTGATATTACAAACCCTAAGCTTGTCTTTTTAACGCACGAGCTCAAGGAAACCTCAGCCCAAGGCCACACCAAATTAAAAGCATCCTGCTATTACACAAACTCTTGTCAGAACTGTGTAAAAGCTGAAGAAACAAATGCCCCCAACTTTACCAACAGACGGCTGCAAAAGTTGTTTAATCGACTACAGTTTATTCAATGCACTTCAGATTTTTTGCGCATCAAGAACCAACTTTTGGGTTCTGAAGCAGCTATATAGTAATCTGTAATAATTAACTGCATACCCTTCTTACTAATGGTTATAACTTTTACAGTTAATAACACACACAACTTACTCTCTTTAACATGGCAGGGCAGAAAATGCAAACAAAAATCACAAAAATGAATTTTACTGTATAAAACAGGATGTCATTTAGCAATATTTGATGAATAAATCTATTAAATAAATGTTTGATGAATAAATTATAACAAATGTTGTACAGTAGATTGTACTTTTTACAAATAATAATAATTTATTAAAAAACAACTCATAGATATGCACTATAACCTGGTAAAACATGAAAAAAAGTTTGATCTATCTTGAATAACAACAGAAATACATGCACTTAAAGAAATAATAATAATAATAATAATAATAATAATACAATTTATTAAAACATTATTTATAAGGAGTGTCACAACCTAAAGAACTCAACAACAACAACACAAATGTAACGTTAATTGAATGAAATTATATAATATTTAAGTAAAAAACTGAATAGTTTTATAAACTGATTACTAACATTTTTTTATAGTAAATTTGTATTTGGTATAATAATTTTTTCTATAAAACTTGTGGTATAAACCTATATAAATGTCCAGACATGCAAAGGAAAAATGTGGTATACTGTGAATCTTAAAATATATATATATAGCTTTAAAAAAAGCCACACGCCAAATGTGGAGCTGCTGAATCCAAACCCAGTTCACAGAGCAGTGAGTGGACAGGTGCTGCAGTCCTAGAAAGCTTCCAGTGGGCAGAAAGTGCTAGAAAAGATCTGAGGGCGCTGTTTTCATGAAAAAAGAGCACATGCATGCAAATCGTGTGAGAGTTTCCAAAACATGGTATTCACAGATGGAGTCTGGCGGCAGGAAACGCTGTGTGAATCACATCCTCTGCTTACAGCTTCTCTGCTGTAGCCTTTAACACACACTCACCCTTTTTTAGCTCCTGTGTTTGCTCGGGCAGAGAGTCGAACCTGCGCGCTCCCACGCTCATCAGCTTTTCCACTCTCTCCGCCGAGATCTCAGCTGGGCTGGGCAGCTTTTCACACACCATTGCTGAGTAACAGTTCAAGAAAACACACTCCACTGGCACTTTCCATAAATAGGGAACAAAATAGGCCCTGAAATGTTTTTTTTTTTTTTTTAAATGGTCGTAAAGAAAAGTACTTTACTTCAAAAAACTTTGCTTGTTAACCTCAGGATGTAATTTTAAATATTTTATGCTTTCATATTAAATGTATTTATTTGAGGCGTGCAGCCCTGTTAGCAAATTGAGATGTATGCAAATAATAAAACATAACAAACACACAGTTTATATTTCTATTTTTTATTATTTCTGTATTTATGTTTTTTTACTTCTAAAATAAAGTCAATCCGCAAGATTTTTTAAAAACAATTATTTTATGTTCATCAAGAATGAACTTTATTGAAAGGAATATATAAACATTAATACTGTGAAATATTATAATTTAGATTATTTCGGTCTTCAGTGTCCCATGATCATTCAGAAATCATTCTAATATGATGATTTGATAAACAACAGTTGTGCTGCTTAGCTTTTTAAGGTGTTTTTTTTTTTTTGTCTAAAAGGTTCCATAAAGAACCTTAAACATCCGAACAACCTTTCTGTTTCACAAAAGGTTCTTTGTTGCCGAACGAAGGTTCTTTGTATTATAAAAAGTTGAGAAAGAGATGGTTCTTTATAGAACCTTTAACTGAATGGTTAACCAAAATTGGCATCACTGTGAAGAAGCTTTTGAAGCACCTTTATTTTGGAGAGTGTTCCCCAGTTATAGATGCAAGAAAGTAGGGACCAATTAGAGTTCATTATGTAAATGAATGCAAGAGACCAATCACAATGCAGTGTTTATACATCAGTGATGTTGAAACAACACTGTAAAGTCTAATATTACATTTCTTAAAAAGTTTGTTATAAACACCAAAATAGGCTCAAAATTCTCAACAAAACTAATAACTACCTAAGAAATAAATGCTTTTATTCAGCAAGGATGCATTCAAATTAATCAAAAGTGACAGTAAAGACTTTTAGGCTGGATTTTAGATTTAGATCAACAGAGTTCCCACAAAATTATTAAGTAGCATAACTGTTTTCAACACAGACACAAAAAAAAGTTTCTTGAACAGCAAATAAAAAAAATAAAAATAAAATCTTACTGACCCCAATCTTTTAAATGCTATGTTCGTGTCATGAAGGATACAGAGCACAGCTTGAGACACAGGAAGCCACTGGCTGCAGATGGCACTGAGGAGCACTTTGGGGTCTGAGTGTCTCAGGTCACGAGACATGACCTTTAACCCCAGAGAGGTCACCATTTTCTCCACCTTTTCTTTGTCCCTGGAAAACCATAAGCGAAATGTAAAAGAAACTGGAAACACGCATTTAAAGTGACTTTTTCCTTATGCATTAAAAAATAAACTGTGTTGATGAATTATGGAAATTTAGACTGATATTATGCATTCAGAGTTAAGTTTTATTTCATGACTAAACACTGCACACCAAGTTTTAGTATTTTAGTTTCTATTTCTATTTTGCTTTAACTTATTCCTAATTATCTTATAAAAAAAAATGTTTTTCAACTTTTCAAATATTTTTGCATTATGTTAGTAATTTTGCTCATAAACACACTTATTTCTGTTACTTGTCAAGAGAATAATTGTAGAATAATGAATAAAGGCAAATCATGTGTTGATGTCAATTTCTCATCATAGGAAGTTACCTTCTAGTGACCACAGCGTCATACATACTCCAGATATTATCCAGGACAAGCTGCACAAACAGAGGTTTCTTTCCTTTGGACTGTGAAGACAAAGAAAGACAGAGTAAACAAGCATGATGTATAAGGAAAAGAAAATGCATCATACTCAAATACACAAATTAAGCCAGCATGTAAAGGACCCATGGATTATAAGGACTCATTAGTTGCTTTTAAGATTTGGAGGCATAATAAAAAGCCTCTGATTTGACTGAACAAGGTCAAACTCTTCACTAACATATGAGCTCAGATGAGTTTAAAGGCTTAAGTTAGGCTCGTCCTGCAAATCAATATTGTCATCTGGAAGTCACATCGTCCTGCATAACTAACTCTGTCTGCCAGAGTAGAATAATGGCAGTGATTGATCAGTTTAGGATGAAGACTTTTTATTTAAATTTTTTTTTAAGTGTCGTATGGCTGCCGAGCCAAATCCGAGTGCCAACTCATAGATCTTCAAAGGATTCATTATTCAGATCCTCATACTTCAGATCTCTGACATGAGGGTTCTTATTAACCAATGCACAAAATTTCCTCTTATTGTTTATGGGACAATAACAAATGAACTTCAGAATATACATTTTTGCTAAATCTTTTCACATTGAGTTTAAAACACTCATGCTTTAAATGTGATAACTGCTCACAAATGTGTTGGAAAGAGGATCAATAAGACTACGTCCACACGAAGCTAGAGCTTTCCCTATCCAATCTTTTTTTTCCCCCTCATCTCAAGAAATATCTGCGTACAGACGTAATCACAAAACTGACAGAAAACGATGTAGTATACATGCCAGACCTGTATGTGTCGCTGTAATTCTGCCGCAGAGATGCAATAAAAACGCAGGAGACGACTTGGACTATGCGCATAAACCTTGTGCGCGGTATACAAATGAATATGGAAAAATACATTTATTAATCTGTGTTAATGTCAGTTAATAAAAAGACAATCGTTCAGTGTTTGTTCATGTTCATGTTTTTGTTTCTGTTACGTGACGTAACGGTGTTTGATTAGGGGTGAGACGTCATTGTTTCAGAAAATATACAGATTCGTTGTCCACACCAAAACGCAGATTTTCAGATTTATTCACTCTGGGACCAGGTTTAAAAAAATATTGTTTTCACTCTCCCAAAACGCCGGATCCGTGTGGACAATAATTTTTTTTTTTTTAATTAAAAATTAAAAAGTTATTTTTTTTTAAAAAGTTATTTAAAATTGTAATAATATTTCACAATAATATAATTTTTACTTTATTTTTGATCAAATAAATGCAGATTTGGTGAACATGAGAAACCTTTTTGAACAGCAGTGTGCTTTTTTTCAGTATTTTATTAATGCATTTTAATTCAGAAATGTAAAAACGTCCATCATAGAAGTGTAGTCAAATTACTGTCTGTATAATTTTCATGTTTTATAATAAAAGATCCAAATACAAAATACAGGAGTCACATTTTTGACCCTTATAACACCATATCCAGGTCTATGTTTGTGTGGATCACTTGTTAATGGGAGGGAATGGGATGTTCCAGACTAATGTGTGCATGTGTTATTAAGGTGAGGTTTCAGTGAGGGAACTGAAGTCCATTAGCATAACTACGGCATATCTGAATGCCCTTAATGGCACTACAAACCCAGAGCATCTAATGGAGGGTCTCTGCTGTCACATCACTTCCTGTCAGTCTCTCAAAGGGGAACAGCAGATAGATCTGGCTGCTTCAACATTTTAAAAGATAGTCAAACCGAGTATGTAATGTGCCACACTCTATTAAAAGTTGCAGCTCTTTCAGCATTAATGGTCCACAACATAGACCTTTTCGAAAGGATTCTGCAGGTATTACGAAGCCCAAATTTAAGACATTTTAAGACCTTTTTCAGATCAGTTAAAGAAAATGTAAGTTAATACATTAAAGGTAACACAATACGTCAATATGTTCTCTAAATGTAAACATCTAGGGCAGCAGACAAGGAGTAAAAGCAACAGTTATACAGCTTCCAACAGATCTCTATTGCTTTTTTTTATTATTTAAGGATGTTTAGATATTTGAACTGGAAAATGAGACAAAAATACTAATGAACTAATGATAAACATACTAATGATATTTATTCTTTGCAGTGCATGCAATATTGAATGCCATAATTTTATGAATTTAAGGCTTTCTGCTCCACCTTTTAAGGCTTTAATTTGAGGAAGGGCAACTTAAGACTTTTAAGACTTGCATAGATACTGTTTTCTTGAAATAAAGTATGAAAATGTTTTTTTTTGGGATGAAAAACAACATGCCCTATTGAAAACCATACTTTGGTGAAACCATGGCATCAGGTAGTAATACCATGGAACTTAACTATTTTTCGAATGTTTTAATATAGAATTATAAAGGATACCATGATATTACCATGGTACTAGTACATAAACCATGTTAAAAAGTGTAACTGTAAGATAGTACCTGAGCTCCCTTCATGATTTTTTTGGCTTTGGCGTTGAGGTAGAAGTCGCCCCACAGGGTCTTGAGCAGAACCGAGGAGCGGATGCCCATTTTCTGACTGTACATCTCTGCAAACTGATGAATGCTATCAGAGAATTAGAGAAAAGACAACTCAGCATCTTTATTTGCACTTGTCATTTGTTATTTATTTTATTACAGCCCATTAATTTGTAAGAATGCAGTTCAAAGAGGTCTGTGATATCAACGCCGTCTCTAATCTATGACAGCTGTAAAATCACGGCATAATTAACAAGTAACTAAATTTAACAGAACATTAACAGCTGCAATGTCAAACATCATGCAGTTTTACTGCGTTATATTCAGTAAGATATCATTAGCCTTCATCTTCAAAAACATATTTCTGTCTGAGTCATAGAACGGTGGTAAGTGCATGAAAACATGTTGGACATCCAGCTGATGCAAGTTCTGGTCTTCATCATATTATATATATATATATATATATAATAGATACACCAGGGATTCCCTAACTTCTTCTGCAGCCAAACTAAGGCCCTATGAAATCCGTTTTTCCCATTTTATATTTTTTGGGATTTGAATTAAATTTTTCTCGACTCCTTTTTAATAGCTAAATTAAAATTGTATTAATCAAAAAGAATCTCTAATTAATTAAAATCATGAAACTTATACATTTTCACATAAATTTATTAAAAGTTGAACAAAAATGACATGTTTGACAAAATGTTAAATTTTTTCTCACCATTTTTTTTTTATTGTTACCAAATTCTGTTTTAGCATTTCTAATTATCTGAGGCACATTTTTTTTTTCAGAGAAATTATCTGATGTGTATTTACATTTTTCTTGTTATCAAATGAAGGCACAAAACATTCATTTCATTTATCTTTTAATAACTGAAAATGTACTTTTTTGTATGTTTTCTGATGTCGATTAATGTTCACATGACTTTTAGTTATACAAATAACAAAATATTTTTTTAGATAGTGTTTTATTTGAATATATTTTATGTTAAAATTATTTATTAATTTTAATTTTTACATTTATATGATTTAAATAACTCAAAAGCCCAGTTCCTTGTATGCATCTAAAATATACAAATATACACAATGCAATTTATATAAGTCTAGAGTGCATGTAATAAATATTAAATCATCCATCCAAAATGCAAACATTAACAAACAATGTAGTAGTTACAGTATTTTTTCATCTTTGTTAGCATTAGTAAATAATAATACAAATCTTCATTGTTAGTTCATGTTAGCTTATATCCATTAAATATTATTAACAGACACAACTTGAGATTTTAATAATGTATTAGTAAATATTGAAATTAACATGACATTAAATCATTGTAGGTTCATGATAAATAAATGTTGACAAACAGAACCTTATTGTAAAGTGTTAAGAATCTGAATCTTCTATAACATTTTCAAATTGGTTTAGATGTCCATGTTTGACTTCTAACTAGGCCACTTTTTTCTGGTCTACATAAAAAAGCGGCCTTAGACTCTTGTGTTTGTGCTTGAGAGATTGATGCGTCACATTTGCATCGGTTCAGCACAACTTAATGACGTCTAGAAATCATAAAACAAGGCCTCCATTACGGTAATGGACTGAAACAAGTCTTTCTAGGCCATATGCTAATATACCCTCCATGAGAATCAATCTTAAAGGAAAATGAAAAGATGTACAGAGCACTTAAGTACTTTTTGTATGGAAAAGAGCCGCTCATACATTTTTTCTAACATCATATTTTGTGTTTCACTCAAGTAACAACACGATAAAGGGAACAGTATAACACGAGAGTGAGTAAATGATGTCCAACTTTTTGACTGACCTATTCTTTTAATCTCAAACTGCAAAAAGGTCCTTGAGTCTGGAGTGCTTTTATAATATAAAACATGCTGAAAGTAATGAGCTTTGGTGTAAAAAAACATCCTCATGCTCTCCAGAGGAGTGCTGTGTTTGGTTTGGTCAGCTTTTAGAAATATCCACCCACACCAGTCATATTAGTACTTTACTTTAACCCTTATTTCAAGTATCTAAAAAGTATCTAAAAAAAATGTGCAATACATTAAAAGGGCGGGGAGTCCTGATGTTGAAATCTGGTACAGTATTGCCATCTTGTGAGCCATCGCAAGTACTACAACCACTGGCAAGGTGTAAAGAGTGAAAACCAACCATGTAAGCTACATTTGATCAAATATTCTGATAAATTCATTGAAAAAAATGTGAACGCGCCCTCAGTTTGAGAAAGCGTAAGGTGTACCTGAAGCCCCAGCCATCTATAGCGCTGGCAAACACCACATTTCCGCGGTCAGGACTGAAGTAGAGGTCCGAGTCATCGGTTTCTTCTAAACCTGCGCTCCAGTCGTACACCTGATCTCCGCTGCCGCTCTCTGTACAGCTGCTCTGAGCTTCCGCGTCCTTCTCAGCTCGCTCCTCCAGGACTTTAGAGGTGAATAACGAGCCAGTAACTGCATTCACCTACAGAACAAGCCGAAACAAACATTTAGAGAATTTCATTTTTGTCCAGAAACATTGTACAGAGACACGTCGATGGAGCATGTCACAAAAATTATTACATTTCCCTGATATTTGGACTAAGAAAAAAGACTAACTTTCCTAAGTGAAAACATCCTCCACAGTAAAAAAATAAATGAATAAACAAATAAAATTCTTTATTATTGTTATTATGTTTTTTTTAAAAAGTCCCTTATCTCCACAAAGGCTGCATTTATTTTGTCAAAAATACAGTAGAAATATTGTAAAATAATATTGTGTGAAGTGTTATTTCCATTAAAAATTATTATATTTATTAATTGGTGTTATTATCATATTTATTAACTCTTATTATTAAACATCATATTTTAAAATCGTATTTATTCCAATAATAGTATGGAAGAATGTTCATCCTTTAGAAATCATTCTAATATGCTGATTTCCAGCTCAAGAAAATTCTACTTATAACACATTCTACTTATGTGTTGAAAACAATATTTTTGTGGAAAGCAGATCAGTAATTTTTTTTTTTTTCAGGATAAATAGTAAATTCAATATAACAGCATTTATTTAACATAATATCTTATAATATGTAATATATTTTTGTAACAATGTATACATCTTTTTACTGTCAGTTTTAATCAATTTAATGTGTATATGCTAAATACAAAAATCTATTTATTTAACAAAAAATTTTACTGACCCCAATACTAATGATAAATATATATATATATATATATAACTTTTTAGTTTTTAACTTTTTATTTTAAAAAGTATACATTTTATTCAATAGAATTGAATATAAAAAACCCACATGACTTTCAAACACATCCCTATTTGTAATAGTTCATAGTTCATTTATGTTTTGGAGCTCTGACTCACCTGCTCTAGTATCTTCTGCAGGTGAGTGTACGCCTCCTGTGACGTGAGTTTCAGCTCCACGATCAGCCGGTCGATTTTGTTGATGACAAGAACAGGACGGATATTCTCCAGCCAAGCCTGTCGTAGAACAACTTGTGTCTAAAGTAGAAAAGAAAGAGATGTTGTAAAGGTTTAAAAAACCGAACCATCATCGACCGCACAAGCATATCTGACAGGTAAATTCAGAATGTTTACTGCAAGAAATAAAGCCAATATCTAGATATCTAATATATGTTTACTTAATCTATAGCATTGTGATTAAAGATGCCTTTCATGACCATTTGTAGCCTGGTGATACCTGTGGACACACTCCCTCCACAGCATCAACAACAACAATGGCCCCATCACACAGTCTGACAGCAGTGGACACCTCCGAGGAGAAGTCCACATGACCGGGAGAGTCGATCAGATTAATGAGGTACTCGTTTCCTCCTGCAATGACAACCATACAGTTCTTACCCATGAGTCACAGCAGTACATAGTGCTGAATCAGTAAAGCTACAGACCGCAGTGGCCATTACCTGCTGTATAGTGTAATGAAATAGCGCTGGACTTCATAGTAATTCCTCTGATCTGCTCGTCCTCCCTGCTGTCCAGATATCTCAGCTACAGGAACAGACAGAAAACAGCTGTCGTTTCAGATCACAATGACAGGGAGGACATGTCTGAGTCCTATTCCTCCTCCAAAACAAAAGTGGCAAATATGCTAATTGTACATTATTTTCTAAATTGAGCAAAGCAATTATTTCCCTCTGATTTGATGTGGGTTGTTAATGGTTAGAGTTGGAGTAAGGACTATGTTTGTTTGACACAGAGTGCTACAATTTTCACACAAATCACTTGGAGTTTATGTAATACATTTTAATGAGACAAACTGGTTTATTATTAGTCCGAATTTTGGAAATATTCCAAGTTGGAAATTTACCTGTAATTTATGGGAATTAAATGAAAATTTGGTGAAATTTATAAAACTGTATCAATTACGAACATAAATGTAAACATTTTGTTTGATCATAGACTTACATCCATGCAAACTAATAACATTTTTATAAATGACAAATTTTTGTGGGGAATCTGTGAAGCCTTTTTCAGGATTTATTGATGAATAAAAACTTATGAACAGTGTTTATTCAAAATAGAAATCTTTTCTAACAATCTAAGTCATTACTATTAATTTATCATTATTATTAATTTAACACATCCTTGTTGAATAAAAGTACTAATTTCTTTGAAAAAATAAATAAATAAGAGCAAAAAATAGTTAAAAAGAAAAGAAAAAGGATTTCTATTTTATTTAAATAAATACTGTTCTTTTTTTAACTCTTTACTCATATTACAGAATCTGTTACCATTTTGAATTAACTTTTATTTTTATATTTTGAGGTTTCATTTTAGTTGAGGTTTTAGTAATTTAGAGATTTATTGATTTATTTATTTTTTTATTAACTTAACGTATTTAAACATTTATTTATTTTATTTCAACTTTTTAATTATTTTTAAGTTTTCTAGATTTAAGCTTCTCATCTAATATTTACATTTTATATAAGCTTATTTAAATTAGCAAATTAGATTTTTAATACTTTTAGTTAACAATAACACTAATGACAATATGTAGTTAAAGATACACTGTCAAAATTTTTCTCATTTAAAAAAAATTATCTTTTTTTTTAATTCAGTGTTTATCATAAAAATGTTGGAAAAAGCATTAGTAATTGTGCAGATTTTTATTAGACTAATAACTGATATTGTCTGTAGGTCCACTTACCTTTCCTGCTAAACGACTTGATATAATACCATTACTCGCCACCAGGCAGTCTGCTAATGTCGTCTTCCCTATGGGAAACACACATTTACATTTACAATTTAGTTTTAACCAAAATCTTGTGGTAGATGCTTAACAGTTAATAAAAGCAGAGACCCGACTCATATCATATCCTTTAAACTCACCATGATCTACATGAGCAAGAATACACAGATTCCTGATGTTTGATGTTTTCTTCTGCAGTGCAATTATCTTCTCCAAAATTGTGTGACCCATTTTGACTTTCTATACCATGAAGATGAAGCACAGAAGATCATTTCATTATTAGTGCAAATACATATATAGCAATCTCAAAAAGCATTTGGGCAAGTGTCACTGCATTATACAGTCAAACAAAATATAAAAACAAGTGATATCTGCAATCAAATGCTGCTCAAGCTATTGTAGTACAATAACAACAGATATTTTTCCCCCTAGAATTTATTATATTGTAATAAAAATTTAATTTAATTTTTTTTTTTGGATATCCTGAAATGAATAGGAAAACGTAGGAACTTACTGCTAAACCACTTTAGTCAACTAATTTGAAAGTATATCGTCATAAAAACAAAATAATATAATGTCATAATTATGGTAAAAGATTGGTTAGAAGATTGGTTTCAACCCTGAATCGTTAGAAATGTTATAAAAGAGATGAAGGGAGCATCAGATGACTAATATTTTAACAGTATGTCAACTGCTTTATCATTTCAAAACTTTCTTTTTTTATGTTTTGTGTGTACTTGAGCTACGCCACTTGATTTGACATTTTGTTAAATAATGCAATTTTTTGTGTGGACAAATTCTCTTAAACACAAAATATGGCTTTGATGTCGACCAGGTTTTAAATGCCGTTCTTTCAAGACAAACCCGCGTGTGTTTTGTTGAGAAATGGAAGATTTATTTTCGCCACTTTATTTCTCGCATTCACCTCACATTCACTCATTCAGACGCTCATTTGACACAAGTTTTCAAAACAAAGTCCATTCAACTAACGTAAGTTGAACAAACTGAACATTCAGCGCAATCATATATCACATCGTAATATTTAAACTCGCATCCTTATCAAAAAATAAAACAGATATTCATTTTCAATAAAATCATCAGCATGAGAAATGACAACAGATACTCACATGTTTCCTCCAGTCCCGGAAACGCACATGTACGTTTTACCCGTCGCACGCGTCATACGTAATATGCGTAACGCTGCGTCGTCACCAGGACGCAGCAAACAGGAGTTGCCTGGGAAACGGGACGCTTAGTACACGACAAACGCTAGTGAATCAGTGTGTAAGTGAGGGAAATCAAAAAGAAAACGAAGGAAATGACGCGTCTCTGTATCTGTGAGATGTGCAGCTGTGGGTAAGAGTATTTTTAAGAGTGTTTGTTTGGTTTGTATTGATATTGAAGCACGAGAAGGAGTTTTGAATAATTGATGGGTGAATGCTAGAACGAATATCAAGTAACTTAATGGAACAAATTCAGAAAACAAACCTTGACGGACATAATTTAATAGTGCTGCGTCTTGGTGATAAGTTTATGTCTTCTCAAAAGGATACTTTTATTTTAAATGGCCCCTCTGTCTTAAATGCTTCTCATTATCTTCAGCCGCCACCGATGTAAACACCAGCCCACGGCCCTGTACAAGAAAGGCAGCAAGACTAATGTGTTGTCAGAGTACTCAGAGAAGTATCCTGCCTATAAAGGGCACATGCGGCCGAAGAGCGCTAAGCCCCAACTGCAGTATAAAGCTCATCAGGGTACAATGGAAGGAACAACCACCTTCAGGTACATTAATGGCTAATCTGAAATCAGATAATTTACACAGTTTGATACATCTACTCACTATGATATGATAATTGTATTTTACATGCACACTATATTTTAGAATGGCTCCTCTACGTCTTTCTATAGGCCTCATATAATCTGTTTTGTTTTCTCATTTTCTCAGGACAGACTATGTCCCATATGTGGTCACCCATCGCCCTGAGAAGCAGCAGGCCGAATACATGCCCAAGCCTGGAGAGATTGACTTAGGAACAACCTATAAACATGACTTCAACCCATATGAAGTGCAACCATTTGTTCCTTCACGTCCGAAAGAGAGAGAACATACCACAAATGCAAAACTGGACACCATACCCACCTATAAAGGTAATGACAATCTAGGTCCGTTAGGTCATGTGATTCTTTCTGAGCATGCAGTTTCAGAATACACACACTAAACTGGAAAAACTTTATTAACAGCCTTATCTAGGGATCTGCTGTTACTTATGTTAAATCAAGAATTGTTTAATTGAAATGAATTTATACACAGTAACTTATAAGGAACATCATAAACACTAGTGTTCAACAGTTTGGGGTGAATAAGATTTTATATTTTTTAAAGAAATTAACACTTTAATTCTTTAAAGATGCATTACATTTATCAAAAGTGACTGTTTGTTTGGGATTTCTATTTGTCAAAGAATCCCGGAAAAAAAATAAAAAAATAACAGACAATAAGAAGAAACGTTTGTTGAGCAGCAGATCAGCATTTTAGAATGATTTCTGAAAGATCATGTGACACTGAGGACTGGTGTAATGATGCTGAAAATCACACCACATTTGCAATTTGCACCACAGGAATAAATTACATTTCAAATTCTATTCAAATGGAAATCAGTTCTTTTAAATTGTAATAATATTTCACATCTACTGTATTTTGATCAAAACAAATGTAGTCTTGGTGAGCATAGAAGACTTATTTTAAAAACATTTAAAAATCTTACCGACCCCAAACATACAGTATGACTGACAGCATATCGTAAAAAAAGCCAACAATATTTTCAGTACACAGTACAAAAGATGAAATCAATAAAAAGCAGTTATTACAGTAAATGCCTTTGTTTGTAAGTAAAAGTTTTGAATGATGTTTTTAAAGCGGATTTTCGTCAGTGGGAGATCAGCAGACGGGAGTTGACTAAGCCTGACACACCGTATCAACCTCCTGTTACAAAGTTTGGGAATTCCACGACATTCCAGGATGATTTCGTCCACCGGGGCCTAGTGCCACGGGAGAGCTACAAACCCCCAAATATAGCCAAACTATCCGATGCTCCTTTCGAAAACATGACCAGCAACAAGCTCTCATTTGTTCCACACACTCTAGAAGCCCGGTACATTAAACCGCCAGTAAAATACAAACCCAACAGCCAACCTTTTCAGGACCTCACCACCCATCGGCAAGACTTTCAAGGCCTGCCGAGTCCGCTGACCAAAAGCTGCAAGCCTGAGCTGCTCAAAGTGGGCTCCAACAAGCCCTTTGAGGGCAGCACGGAATTCCGTGACCATTTCCAGCAGTGGCCCGTATCCCCCCGGCAGGTGCGGAAGTCAGTGGAGTACATGAGTCCAACAGAGCACATGGACCTGACTACCACTTCACACACAGACTACATCAAGCACCAAATCCAGCCCTTCCTTTCCGTCAAACCCTTCTCACTTACCACTAAGTCCTCTGAGCCCTTTCAGGGCAGCACCACCATGAGAGATGACTTCCAGCCGTGGGCAGCTCCCCGTCAAAGCATGATCCGGAAACAAGAAGAAATCCAGCGAGCCAGTGGGAAAATGGAAGATCTGACCACCTTCAGGGCTCATTTCATTCAGCATGAAGCTCAGCCTAGTTTCAGCTTCAAGCCCCAAAACGCACCACTGCGGACCGATGCTCCCCTACAGAACGACACCATGTACCGCACGGATTTCACACCCAAGAAGATCAGCGTGTGTCCTGCCAGTCTTGAGTCTCCGCCGGGGTTTGTTTTCGATAATTACGATGATCGAGGCCACCGCTTCTTCCGCAAGACGACGTCTGCTGACAAGATTGAGACGCCCAAGGAAATGGTCTTGACATCTTAAGAAAGTCATCATGTTGTTTCTATAAAAAGAAACTAGCAAACAATGTGATCTCTCTGAATTATTGTAATCCTATGGGGAATTGTAATGAATTACGATTAAAGGTCAGTGGGTTAAACTCTTTCATAAAACATTAATTATGCTTAGTTTAAAATTTTAGCTTGTTTGTAATTTTTTAACAGGATGAAACTGCAGTACAGTTGTAGAATATAAAATATGCAGTGAAAGTTCCATAATATGTCATACTGTAAATCAGTTTTTGACAATACCAATTAATTAGTTCAATATCAAATCACTTCTACACTATAAGTTTGCAGCAAATATTATTTATTAATTTTTTTAATGAAATTAAACGTTTTGGACCTCATTTAAATTTAGGCATGGATTATAAACCCATTTTGGACGGCAATCTTAAATTTCACAAATCCAATCATATAAACACTCTTAAACATATTAATCCAGAGAGTGATTTGAATCAGCATTATAAAAGACAAAACAAGTCATTATTACCAGTAGCAGACAGAGCTGGATAACCAATCCACTTAAAGCTCATCCCATGTTCGGCATTGTCTTTTCACTAGTTTCACTCAGAATTATCGACTTCTGTAAAGTAATTTCACTTAACACATCTGTAATGATAAAACACTCATTCCAGAGGTTAGTGACTCAATATACACAAAGCAGAAACAGAATAGTCCTCCAAAATATACAGTAGTCATCCTCATGCATGCACATACTTAACATAAATATTTAACATCTCATATTCAAGGTTTGCTTTTGGTGTTAAATCGGAAGGATTTAAACTAAAAAATTAATTCTGTACGTTTTACCTAGTTTGTTCCTAGTCTCTTATCTAGTATCAAAGTTTGCCTGTTCATTAATGCTTTTTATTTAGAGAAAAATCAGCTGGGTTGTTTTGGTCTTAAAATCATTGCTCTGTTTTGGTTACTCTTACTTAGCAGGCCGATAAGAGAAGCAGAGCACCATCCCTGCCTCCACTCAAGCACTTTCTCTCTCTCTTACTGTGCAAAATATTAGTTATTTATTTATTTGACAGTTTTCACCAAACTTAAACTTAGACTATAATATCAAATTCATTACAACATATAACCCTTAATCATTCAAATAGGTTAAAAATGTCAAAGTTTCTATATCTCAAATCTCAGTTTAGAATGTTTAAAATACATAATGCTAGGAACATTTCTTTAAAATTATTTTTACCTTACATGATTAATTCCCTTTACCTTTGTTATCTAAACCATCTCTTGATTCAGCAAAAGCAGTCCTCATTTTTTGCCACCACCATATTTTGTAAGGAAAGGTGCACTCAAGAACCATGAGAGCCATTGACAGCACCTACTAGTGTTAAAACATTGAAAAAGGTTAATCAAACTAATATTTAATCGCTAAAATCAATTGGATACCTCCAAACTATCATGCTGAGATTACTCAGTGAATTTATTTTTCACACCCGTCCATTCATTGTAATTTTTTGTTGCTTCTGTAGCTGCAGCCATCAGGCCCTGTATGATGGTGGAGACTAAAAATAAAACAGATAAGTTACTGGTCATAGAACAAATAGCAATACAACTGTTTAACTATTCAAAAATATTACATCTATAGCTCAGGGTCTGTATTATGATTTTAAAGACCTCATGTCTCTTCAACAATTGCTCCTAAATTGTTATTCATTATTTTTATAATCTCTTATTTCTTAAATGCATTGGGCAGTTGAACCTTTAACTACCAATTGCCCTCTTAATGCAATAAATCTGAACTCTTTTTATCATGTCCTTTAGCATCTCAGTGCCTATGATTTGACTGAAACACTGTGCTGTACTATAAATAGCTTATCACTTAAACACAGGCTCAGATAACGGCATTTTAGCTTACTTTGAATGAGAAAGAGAACTCTTAAGGCAATTCAGGACTCTTAACAATGCATTTTCATTCAAAATAAACATCTTTATATTTGTATTTTTACTTTATTTTCGCAACTCAAATGTTTCTCAAAGTTCTTTGCAGTCATTGTCATTACTTTTACATCAACTTGTGTTTATTCATTCACTTAATTCTGGGCATGGCTTCGGAATTTCAACATTGGTTTTAAATCTGTCAGGGGTTATCTGACCCAGGTATATTACTTCGGGTCTGGCTAGCATGCTGTCTTCAAAGTTACGTTGAAACCCCCGTTTATGTTACTTGTTTACAACTTTATCATCTCATAAGCAAACAATAATTTTCTTTTCTCTTCTTTTTTTTTTTTTATGATGCTGCGTGGCTACAATTTTGCAGTCCAACAATAAAATTACTCTTTTGGCAAAACATTAGTAAATATAGGAATTACAAAATTTCCACTCAGAACATGTCTCTGGTATTTTTACTGCTTAAGCCAGAGTCATGGTGGGGGCCAGCATGAGATAAAAACAACTGCTTCATTGCAGTCAAAGCAATCTTATATTTTAAAGCAAAACATAAGCTTCTAAGTTTTTCCAAAACGCTACTGCCAATTTATGTGCCTACAGTATTTTCACCAACCCAGAATTCTGTTCAATATGCCTTGTCAGGACTTTCAACAATTATATAGGAACTAGAACAGATCTTATGATATCATTCTTTGTCATTTAAACCTTCTATCTATCATTTAATCTATTTTTCAGATTAAATCATCACTCATTTACTACTGGGATTATTTTTAGCAAATCGGCACATACATTTAGACATTTTTTATCTCTCTGGTTCTTTCTTTGTTTAAAGCCAATCAAGTTTTTGTTTTAACTTTCAGGGAATATTTTTAAAGTCAGAGCTTCAGAGCCAGACTGTTTACAGCATTTGCTCTCTTCTGTTTCATTATTTCTATCAGGGCTGAGCAAGTTACCTAACTTGTCAGTCATATTTCTATCATAAACCAAAAAGATATTGAGGCGGCGATCTTACCAACAGCACTTGACTTCTGCGTGATGAAACTGCAAAGTATATTCCAGCATTACCATATACTGGTCCAATCCAATCAGGGTCATGAAAACTACATTTTAGCTCTTTCGGGGTTGTTCCTGATACATCCCAGATCAATCAATGCTTTCCTTTTGCATATATCCCTATATTTTTATAGGTGCACATATGAATTATCACTATTTATTTATTTTTAAACACTAATTTTGGATACTCTGTTCCCTAACAACTGACCTGGCCTATTTCTAAGCTCGGGGCGCCCCCGTCTGTAATGGTGGGTGATCGAGAGTTGGAAGAGCGGGTCACGACTAGAACCCCCGTCTAGCGTCTTACATTCTTCTCGGGATTTCCCATACCCCTACTTTGGCTTACCCGGCCGTAAATGCACTGCCCTTTACGGCCTCTCGTGCTTTTCGGCTCTCTGTGCTTGACCCAGCACTGCCTATTTACGGCCCTTCATGTCCCCTGTCCCTCGGTGCTTGACCCAGCACTGCCCTTTACGGGTTCACATGCTTGTTAAGAATGAGTTTTTGTCCCTCCCTGGACTGTGCACACCTAGAAAAAATTCACGTCTCTCTCTAAGACCTATAGGTGTGCACTTTTACCCCCTGTAACTGTAGTACACATCTTTAAATATATCTTATCCTAAGACCTACCGATGTGCACTTGTACCCCTTTTACTCACAAGGTTACTTCATTTACAGGTGTACCGTGACACCAATTTACCTACTCCACCCCGGAGCTGGTGTCTACCCCCTCACGTCTGAGTGAGTCTATCGTTCCTCCTTCTCTCGACCCCCTCCACTTACAGACAGTCCCTAACCAATAATATTAAATATAAAATCTTTCCTACCTTGGTTTGATGATTGATCAGGGATGTCACCAAAGAACGATTGCCTGCGCATCCTCCACCATTAACTGTAGGGGAATTTACAGTTAAAACCCAAGGACCAGATATGTCGCAATGAAGACCAGGAGTCAGAGATGAGTTCAATTAATAATAATAATTTTACTTGAAGAAAATAGTTTGCACTTTCATCAGCAGAAGTCAGCTTCAATACTCTCGACGGAGTTCGTAGGCTGCCCCCGTACAACTCAAAATCAACCACAGTTATACCCTGACAGAGGATACTAATTGCATCAATACATAAGTCAACAAAATTCTGATTGGTTCCAAAACCTAGATAAACTCTCCAAAGACATATATCTGAAACGCTGGACACTGGCAGTTGATCGTTTGTCCTGGGACTGTCTGAGCTTCTCCCTGTACAGACAGATACTAACACACATACACAGAGAACTTATCTAAAATTCAAGGCTTTCTAGCACTGGCGAGTGTCTTATCATTATGGTTGGATACACACACATAATATGTGGACATTAATCTTGAGGAAAAGAAATACAGGGTAAAGCAGGATTCTTTAATATCTCATAAGCGCACATAAGGTTACACATTTCACTCTTGCCATAACTTGATTAATAGTCAAACAAGAAATCATGTAATATAATTAATATCAGTATGAAGGATATGGCAACTCGGCAACCACTCCTTCACAAATAATTGCTGTTCTTTTGAAGAATCTTTAAAAATGTATCAAAGTTACCACAAAAATTTTAAGCAGCACAACTGTTTAAACATTGATAATATCCAGAAATGTTTCTTAAGGAGCAAATACGCATATTAGAATGAGAGTAATGGTGCTGAAAATTCAGCTTTCATCACAGGAATAAAATACATTTTAAAATCTACTGAAATAGAAAGTAGTTGTTTTAAATTATAATAATATTTCACAATATTACTTTATTTTTTATCAAACAAGTGTGTTTTTTTTTAAACAACAGTTTAGTTAACCACATAAAACATGCTTTTTGCAATCACAATAATTGATTGTTTTAACCACAAAATAGAATACAAAGATCAATAATTCTAAACTGATTGGTAAAACTGTATTTATTATTTTTTTTATCACATAGACTGTTTGCAATATTGACATGTACAGAACCAAAACTGGCACTTCCTTAACCGAGTCATGTAGCGGCACTTTCTCCACATACTGTAGCAATAAAATGCAATGGATTAAATTCATGGATAAATTCAGTGAGTGGCTTATGTACAACATTTGTTCATGTACTTAAAATGCATGCATAAAGGCCAGTAGGAAAGCATTATATTAGAGATACGGATAATTCACTTCAAGTGCTATAAGTACGTAGGTCTGTGTTGGGTTTAATCTTAAATATGGATTATAAAGACAAACTAAACCAAGTAAGAAAATAAAATCCAAACTTTCTACACTCAATGTACAATATTGCACTTAAAAACACATTATATACAAGACATATTTTACAATGCAGCACATTGGTTGAACACAAAACATACATCTAAAAGACGGCTGGAGAAATGGTACTTTTATGGCACATGCCATTTCAATCAGTCAACGGGTTTTCTGTCATACATTCTACGTCCATATTAAAGCATCGTTATTTAATATTAGAGTCAACGTGAAAACAAAATGTTTTATTTATTTAAAACATGCTAATGTGTTTGTCTTTGTAATGTTTATCAAAATAAACTTTAGCTCACTTCCACCAAACGTTCATTGTGACTTTTTATCTCAGTTTATATCCAACAATTCAGAAAAAAAAAACATTTATTATTATTATTATTATTTATTTTTTTGTAATATAAATTCAGAACTATGATATATAAACTTTGGAAAATTTGGAAAATAAAACTTATTGTGAGTTTACAATTCTGAAGAGAGAAAAAAAAGTAAAAATTTGTGAGTTATTAATTATTATTGATATGGGAGTTTTAATTATTTTTCCTTGATAGACACAATATTCCAGATTAGGGATGGGACGATAACCGGTTTTATTGATAACCGTGATAAAATGTGCTGAAGGTTAGTAATATCGTTTAAAAATGAATTATCATTAAAACCGTGTTTGATTATCGCGGTTTTAATAACTCACTATTAAATCATGTCCAGCCAGCAACAGTCTGACGCAAGCGCAGCGCACAATGTTTTTTTTGTTTTTTTTCGAGAAGGAATGGCGAAAGTCAGTGACTTTTCTATGCTTTTCTATGCTTCTACACTTTTCATTGTAAGGAAGGAAATGCCACAGAATTTAATCTTTCTTTAAATTAATTGCATAGAGTTGCTTGTTTTATTAGTTGTTTGTTGATTATTAAATATAAAACTTGCTGAAATGTTTTCAGTGTGAGCATCAACTATTTTTGAACACTTTCATCTCGTTTCACGAAACCGTGATAATACTGATAATCGTGATAATTTTAGTCACTATAATCGTGATATTACATTTTCATACCGTCCCATCCCTATTCCAGATTATGATTTTTTTTTCTCACAATTGTGAGGTTATATTTCACAATTCAGACTTTTCTTCTTATAATAACTAGTTTTTACTTCGGAATTCTGACTTTTTCCTCAGAATTGTGAGATATATACTCAGATTTGATATTTGGAAAAAAAAAACTACTTCGTAAGATATAAATGAGTAAAAGAAAAAAAATCAGAATTACTGTTTTTATTTTTCATTCCATGATGGAAATAAACTTCCATAAAACCATAAAAAAAAAATGAATGAATGAATGTCTCTCTTAATACTCCAAGCTGTGTACTACTGAGGCCTTTCTATTTCCTTCACATTGGTGAATGGTCCGATAAGATTTGTCCTCTCATGTAAAAATCTTAAATTAATACACATGTTATATCATTTTCAGGGCAAGATAAAATGAGATCTGCAGAGAAAGCTGGCGAAGAGAGAAGTTTCAAATCTCATCAAGTGATTTCCTCTTTGGACTTCTGATGATTGTGGGAAAGCATCCAGTGAAGTGTAGTCCAGATATCGTTTAGTCCATACACTCCAGGTGTCCTTTTTGTTTGTACGATTTAACAATGTTCTGTGTTAGGAGAGAGAATCAGGGCTTGTCTGTTGGTTTGGTCTCTGGTGGTCACTAGGTGGCGCTGGTGTCCTGTGTGCAGGTCTGGCAGCAGCGTTGCCGATACAGATCCACGGAGCAAAGGTCGAGTTGTTTGACCACGGGACAGTAGTGGGTTCTGTCCTTACACTCACCTACAGAAGCACAAAAGAAAACAAAGCTTTTTCAAAATATACGTTTGGAAATCATACTTTTCAAAAGCACAGTCCACTCATTAATTGGCAAACAAATGCAAATTTTAATTAAAGATTAAAATACAGACAAATAGTCCCAGAATAGAAGCTATTTACACAAATGAGTTCGTAAACAACAACATTTAAATATGCTTCGGAAAGCAATGAACTGAATTAACTCGCAATGAATTATCTAGTTAAATAAAATAATTGAAATATGAAGATAAATAATAATGAAAGTGCTGAGTTTCCTGTTGGTCTTTAATAATAATAATAATAATTAATATGATTATAACTATTATGCTTTATTATTAATTGTTATTCAACTATTTTCATATAGGTTAAATATATGACTTTTTTATAATCTACTTCATACTCATTGACTTGCTTCAACGACATTAAAAGGCTACACACAGAATCATGGGAAACCAGAAATGTTAATTCATTCACATTCATTTTGTCCTCCGCTACATTTCAAATTCAAGTTTGGTGAACTCTGACCTGCAAAGGATCTAAACGTCACAGACTGACCTAACAGAAAAACTAAGCTGTGTTGCTGCTCACAGTATATTTTCTCTTTTAGTTTTTAGTCATTTATTTTTTCCTTAAAAAAAAGAATCCTTAGAGTGTGATATCATATCCTGTTCACTGTGGTGTGATGCAACATGCCGTGTTACAAGTCTAGCGTGACCACGGTTTCACACTCTAAAAACAATATAAGTTCATTTATTGGTGTTGTTTTATTAAACATTTCTGCACAAGAAACAACTCAGGCTACACGAAAATTATGTTTCATTAAGTTTCACCGCAGAAGAGCGAAAAACAAAAAGCAGACATTTGGACAGACAGCATTTCAGAAATGACCAAGCTTAAAAAAAAATGAAGAAAAACCTGCGAACAACAGCAAGTCCTCCTGGGACGTTGTGATAACTTGGACTTCGAGAGTGACGGAACAAGCCAATATATTTGGCCCTCAGGTCACTAATATTTTCCCCAATAAAACATGAACACTCTAAAGGTGGCGAACGAGGGCAAACATTCACTGAACCATACAGACGCTCTGCTTTATAACAAGGTGTTTTAAGAGACTCACTGCCACAGGAAGTGATGTTGCAGTGTTGCCAGGTAGAAGGCCGGCGTTGCCAGGCGCAGTGCTGGTCAGGGAGGGTTTTCTTGTTCTGCCGATGGATGCATTCCACTCGACGGGACTGGAAGCCGCTGCCGCACGCCGCGGTACACGTCCTCCACGGGAACACCTTCCAGTGCACGTCACACATCTCAGACGAGCAGTTCCTCACGGATGACGGCCTGAAAGGTGTTCGAGAACCAGACCATGAGAAAGAACAGGTTAACAGAGTTGTGAATGGGAGAATAAGTGATGCTGAATATTGCATAACAAGTCTGGCACCTTTCTTTCGGGTCGCAGGTTTTGGACGTGGAGTTGCTGAAGTGTCTGCACGAGATGCTTCTGCTCTGCGTGGCCACCGCAGGCCCCAGACATCGACCTGTGCACTGTGAACACGCATTACCATCACAGTAAATATGATGAGGACGCAGCTGCTCTGATACTAAACAGGCATAAGCTACAGTACGTAAAAGTGATTATGCGTATCTGGCAAATAACATGAATGTTATATGATGGAAGTGCATATTTTTAGATTCTGTAACTGGTCAGTATTTTACTTTACTTATAAGTAATTTTGCTCGAATCATTAAGTTATTATTAACTATTAAAATCTGACTTTAAACATTAAAAAATCTTGCCAACCTCATAGTTTTGCATGGTCTTGTTAAGGTTTCACAGTAAATCCACAGAATATAAAATAACTATAATTGTTGACCATTATATGTTTTCAATAGTTACCATCTGTAACAATATCTACAATATCTGCTATATTGGCTACCGATAATTGGCCTGACTAATATACTGATCAGTTACAGTATACTAATATACATTATTTTATACCATCGCTCCACATTAAAGAGGTTAAAATGAATGTAAATGTTTCAGTAAACATACCTTGCCCCAGGGGCCGGTGAGCCACTCCACACACGCGTATGAGCTGCACTCTTCCCTGTCTGCTGGCCGACGAGATCCTTCACACGCTGAGCTGGACAAAACCCTCACGCTCCCAGAGGCCTCCACCTGCTGACAGGAGACCCGCCTCTCTCTGAAGCCCCGCCCACAGGAACTGGAGCATCTGGACCACACTGTTGACACCCAACTGACAGATAAAGCAAAAACAGTCAGGAGAGTTTCAGAATGATTTAAAAAGCTCATGTGATAATACAATACTAAAAATACTGCACAATCAACCAAAATTTTTCAGCATGCATGTAATATACAGATGACCTATATATTTTTCTTAAATGTGCAGTATGAAACAAAGCACACTGTAAAAGTTTATCCCACAATGCAATGCACTCGACTTGACCTTCCACTTTCAGTGTGATTGATGAGCCAGAAGTCACGATTTCACATCTGTTTCTTAATCAGAAAGCCAAAAAATATAGATCATAACTGTATGCTATCCACTGAATAAACATAATGAGGCCATGTGAAAATGTAGCATACTCCTGTTTGGTGTTATCTTTGTAGTATACAGTAGTTAAAATTAAGTTAAATGTCATTTGAATTATTACAGTACATGATTTATCTTCACACCTGAAGGATCCTATCATAGATTTGACATTTATCTAGCTGCATATTACCAATTTTCTTTGCACTCACACAGTTAAACACACCCTAACAAACCTCAAACTTCTAGCTACTTCTGGATATGTGCCATTCCAAACCGACAAGAATATATATCTCTATACATTTCAACAGTGGATACGTACGGCTGGATATATTTGTTTTTTTTAAAAGCACAGCTTGTACCCCAGTCACTGGGGAGCTGGGAGCCTCTGCAGGGCATTTGGGGTTGTGTTAGAGAGCAAGAAGCAGTAACAAAGACACGCTTTGTGAGAGGATCTCCCGCTGACGGCTCTGAACTGACGCTAAACGTTTTCACAGAGCCATATGATTCATGCGCTGAGTCCAGACGCATGGCAATAATCAGATGATGTTTTTGGCATGGACGTTCAGAAGTCGGAGAGCGTTCGTGTGCACTATCTATCCTGTGTTATCCGAGAAACCCTGAAATCCTCAATCAGTCAGCACACCATATGAAACGTGGACTATGCTAATGATTCTAGAATATTTTTCTCCTGCTTACTTTTATATGAAAAAGTGGAAATACAGTACATGCTAATATCATTCAGTTCACTAAACTGCTTTTTTAAAGGCAAAAATTAGCTTTTTAATTAAATTTTTGTGCTTAAAAAAAAAGCAAATTATAATTTACTTGCAAATGTTCAAAAATAACACAATCTCTTTACAGAAGTGAAAATGACATTTCACGCCGTCGTTATAAAAAGCATGATGATAAATTTAAATTAAATTAATTGAGGCTTGGGAGAAAATGCCACCAAAATGAAGAACATTTAAAAAAATACTCCTGTACAAATAAACTAACTCTATTATGGCTCTTGTGAATGAAGTGAAATTGAAAGAAAGGTGTCTATTGTGCCATTGTATTTATATATATATATATATATATATATATATATATATATATATATATATATATATATATATATATCATTTATTCATATTTCATAATTATTCATTTATATAAAATGCATCCATGTAAATGCATGCATGCCACCTTTTAGCTGCATTGAACAATCTATAAGTGTAAATAAACATTTAGCCATTTATTCATTTAGCAGATGCTTTTATCCAATGCGACTTACAAATGAGGACAATGGAAGCTATCAAAATCAACAAAAGAGCAATGATATATAAGCGCTATAACAAGTCTCAGTTACTGTAGCCTTACACAGTACTATTGTTAAGGGCAAGGGCTTTTAAATAATATAATAAATAAAAAGAAAACAGATAGAATAGATTAAGAATAGAGCATGCTAGTGTTAGAGGTATTTTAATGTTTTGTTAATTGTATAATAAATGAAAAGAAAACAGATAGAATACAAAAAGATTAGAAAGCTAGTTAGTTATTTTTTCAGAATAGTGAGTGCTAAAGTTCAAATAGGAGAGAGGGTCAAATAAAGATGGAAGAGATGTGTTTTTAGCTGATTCTTGAAAATGGCTAAGGACTCAGCTGCTCAGATTGAGTTGGGGAGGTCATTCCACCAGGAGGGAACATTTAATTTAAAAGTCTGTAAAAGTGATTTTTTGCTTCTTTGGCACAATCAAGCGACGTTCACTTGCAGAATGCAAGCTTCTAGAGAGCACATAAGTCTGAATAAACATGCAAATGTGTCAGACACAGCTTCTGTTCCATCTTTGCAGTGTAAAGAAGGTATTTGTTGATGTGGACAAAATCCTTTTGGTTACAGTCTGTAGTATTATGATGGACTAAAATAAGTGGTTACATCTAAGTATTTAATATTAAAGTCACCACAGACACATTTAATAAAGGTAAATATGAAAATTCTCCTTAAAAAAAAGTCCTGGAAATCAAGCTATTAATTTCTGATCCTGGTAATAAATATATTTTTTTACAATATTTTTTTTAATTCCAAATGTTCTGATTTCTCTGCATTGTCTCCAAATGGTAAAAACCCACAGGGGTTTCTCCGGCCAGACCAGTGCACTGACAAAAAGAAGCTCTTTTACACTGACAGCTGATATCTGCTCTTCTCCGGCCCCATTGGACTCATACAGTTTGATTCATGTGCTTCATTGAGCGTCTGCACGGCCCCTGAAAAGACTGACGCTGGGAAGGCAATGATAGATGGACTGTTTGATGGAGAGAGGCACTTTGGCTGGGAATCAGAGGACCGGGGTGCTGCTCGCAGTCAAATGCATCACAGCTCTCAGACTTGTGAAGGGTTCCGCTCTCTTTATATTAAAGTCTATAGAGAGATCCGTCAGCAGACACTCGTTTATCAAAGACGGAGCGGCTGTCACTGTAACTGACTTCTGAATCGTTAACGGTCAGAGAACAGGGCTAATTATACACTAGGTTTGATAGCACAACATGACAGCTTTTATGGATTTTTCACATTGCACCCAATCTTGATTGGTTTTTCCTCTGCTAACATACTGACTATGTCATCTTGACAAATGCTGCATATTATTTAAAGGAATAGTTCAGTTCAAAATTAAAATTAGCTGAAAGTGTATTCACTCTCAGGCCATCTAAGACAAGTTTGTTTCTTCATCAGAACAGATTTGGAGAAATTATTATTGCATTAGCATCACTTCCTCTGCAGTGAATGGGTGCCGTCAGAATGAGAATCCAAACAGCTAATAAAAACATCACAATAATCCATAACACGACTCCAGTCTATCCTGTCTTGTGAAGTGAAAAGCTGCTTGTTTGTAAGAATCTATCAGATTATTCCTAATAGTGCTTTCTCCGGTGAAAAAGTCTTTTCTGAATCAGGAGAGAAATATGCACAGATCAAGCACCATTTAGATGCAAAAACAGTCCAAACAGTTCTAAACAAATATGCTGGTGGATTACGATTTGAGTGGACAACAGGGAATGGACTTTTTCACTGGAAGAAGCGTTATTATGTACGTGATGGTTCGATATAATGCAAAATTTCTCCAAATCCATTTTTGGGTGAGCTATTTCTATAAGTATTTTTATTATTTGCTTAGAGAAGTGTACCTGGGAGGGCAGTCCAGGAGGTTGCATGGCCGTGGTTGACTGATCGGTTTGGGAAGATGATGACAGACTGAATGAGGCACCTCTTGGCCCTCTGAAGTCAGACATCGTACCTTCCTCATCTGAGTCCCTCTGTTGCCACAGGAAGTGCTGCATGTGCTCCACTCACCCAAACGCCACTCAAACTCTACACCCCACAAAAGACACAAAGAGAAATACACATACCGTTAGAGATGATATTAAAATTATTGGTGATAAAATAAGCAATTTTTTTTTTGTTGTTGTTCTGTAGACTTTGAATCATTAAAAAAATTTTTTTTTTAACTTTTTTTTTCATTTATTTAGTCATTGTATGTATTGAATTGTATATAAATAGTACAGAATACCATATAATTTGAATATAGAACATCTACTGATCATTGATAATACAATTCTAGACTATTTAAACTGATTAAAAGTGAAAGACATTTAAAAATTTGCCAAAGATTTCTATTTGAAAATAAATACTATTCTATTGGAATTCTATTTGGAATCAAAGAATCCTAAAAAAAAAAAAGTATCTCTGTTTCCACCAAAATATTATGCAGCACAACTGTTTTCAACATGTTTCTTCATCAGCAAATCAGCTTATTAGAAAGATATCTGGAGGATCATGTGACACTGAATACAGGAGTAATGATGCTGAAAAATTTAGCTTTGATCACAGGAATAAATCATATAAAAAATAAAAAAAAAAAGATATATACATACATATATATAAAGACATGAATTCCTGTGAATTTCGATTATAAAGGACAAAACAGGTATGACATGAAGCAATACCAGGGATGCACTATTAGAGAAGCACCACTATTACTCAAGTGCTGCCAAATTGCCTGATTCAAAAGAGAGGTTATAGGGACCATTTACAAGCCCTTAAAGGTTTCTAGGAATCTGGGCTTGAATATCTACACAATCGTCTCTAGCTTTTAAAATTCCTGGCATTGTGTGGGAACTGAAAGGAAGACATGCAGCTTTAACAAGACACAAATGAGCTCTGAGCGCTTGGTTTTCTGCAAGACAGAACTGAAGTCCAATTCATGTCCAAACCTTCAACACAAAGTCGAGTTTTACTTTCCTGTCTATTCTGGGTGTTGAGTTTCATCAGTAGACTATGGCTATTCATCTTTTTTTATTAGCACTTTTTGCTGACTTTATGCATTGCACTTCTTTGTACTGCAGTACTTTATGCACTTCTTATGTATTGACACATCACACATATAACAACGATACAAAAATCCAATCACAAACAACAACATACATGAATGAATAAAGAACAAAACCGTGTATTACATAGATATTACAGTTGCATAGTGTACTTAGCTCTTAAATTCCTAGCATACTGTCTTTCAATCTAAAATACATAAAAACTATATATATATATATATATATATATATATATATATATATGTATATGATTTGGCACTTTTAGTGTAAAATCAGCATTGTTGCATGTTGCACACATGTTGGCAAATACAGCAGATCATCTGGTTATCCATACATGCATACTATACACATGCACATTGCACAATGAATATGTATTTCCATAACGAAAGAACTCTGAGTTTAATTCAATTAAATTCAGTTTATTTGTATAGCGCTTTTTACGATACAAATCATTGCAAAGCAACTTTACAGAAAATCAAGTTTCTACAATATTTAGTAGTAGCTTACAAGTGGTGACTGTCAGTTTATGTGCATATGACAGGAATTTTCAGAAAAATTAATACAAGACGTAGTCAACCAGACGATGTTTATTAGTTTATTCATATTGTTTTTATTCACACTAACCTTGTGAAAGCACATTAATCCAAGCTTTTATAGGCTTCTGGTTGTTGGTTTGTGTTTGGCACTCGTAGCGTCCATCAAACGTCCCTCCGTGCATGTTCATCTCCAGAACTCGTCCCCCCACCAGCATCCGGTAACTCAGGCCTGGACTCTGCTTTAGGGTCTGGTTCTGATAAGACCACTTGATGGGCTTCCTGTGACTGGGGACCACCGGGCAACCTGAAGGGGGTTATGGGTGAATTTTAAAGGGTTGAGGTCTCCTGTCATTTGCATTTGACATTTATTGATTGAAGTGTGCAAAACACGCACTAAAAAGAGTATTTTAACTCAATCAAAACAGTCTAACTGGAAATCTGAACTCCCACACACAGAAAAATAATAAGGCTACAGCGGCTGTGCAGGTTGACAAAAACTACAGTTAACTCTAGGCCTTTATGTTTCTTTCTCCTGAACATGAACATGAATCGTTCCTTCGTGATTCATGTTCATGTCATAGAAAAAAGCATCTCTTCACTGAAAAAAAATATTTTTTTAGTTGTTATCCAGGCAAAATATCTGAAAATCATTGAAATAAGATACATTTACTCTGCAAAACAAGTTAAAAACATGTGAATCTGCCAGTGTGGTAAAACAATAACAAAAAAGCATGTACAGAAAAAGACACATCCTTCGAAAACGTGTCTTAAAATCATATGCAGTGTCTTGAGTACTTTTAACAAAAACCATACAAGCATTTCAGTTACTTGAAATACAATAAAGATTAACTGAAATAAAATTTTAAAAAGTAAAATTTCTCATTTTCATTTATTTTTACAATGTAATAATATAACTAAAACTTAAATATTTTGCAATTAAGAAAAACTATATTAAAAATAAATACAAATAAATAATACAAGACACTATAAATTTTTTTAATTATGAATAAATTATCTTAATAATAAGAGTAATAATAATTAATACTACTACTACGAATAATAATAAATCATTGTCACAAAGTGATTTATAAATGAGAAAAGTATTTGTGATAAACAATATTACTTTATGTGTGAAAATACTTAGTGTACAGTCCCATGAAACTACAAGACACAAGCCCTTTTACATGCAAAAAATGGCAATTTATTTAGGTAAGACTAATAATATGGTGTTTAAATTTCAAAACAAGCTCATACACTCCTAAAAATAAAGGTTCTTTATTGGCATTGACCATTCCATTTCCATTCCACAAAAGGTTCTTTAGATTATAAAATGTTCTTCACACTAAGAAACTGGGGGGGGTCCCAAAATAATTCTTCTACCATATTGCTGCAAATACCCCCTTCTGGAATCTTTATTTTTAAGAGTGTATCATTTAAGCAACATAAAAAGTGCTGTACCTATCCTCAATGTATCTCCAGGTTTGACCGTGACACTGGTGCCGATCACAGAGGCCATCAGAACCCTCTTCCTGTTCATCTCCTTTGAAAACTGGTGCTCAGATTCACCCACAGCTCCTCCTGGCATCAAGACAGCACTGTGTCATCAAACATCTCACCATCAAACGCAATCAACCAAAGCATTCCTACAGGTAGATTGTTCCACTGATGGTGGAACAACCTCAAGTAGCTGAATTATTACTCCTAGTTAGAGCTTTTTCCCAATCAGCAGAGAGAACACAGCCTGTTTCGACCGTGCTGGAGACAGAAATAACCTCAATTAATGAAAAACAGCGGGAAGTCTTGTCATCTGGGGCCAAACAAGGCCTCCACTGCCTTCTGTTTGTGGCTTATAAGATCTCCAGAGACACGCGGCCTCTACAAAGAAGGGAATATTTCTTGATTTCACTGCAAAAATGGATTTTACCACCCCTGTGGTCTGTAGGTCTCACGTTATTTCTCAACAAGACGCGCCAAATGATGCCAATATCAATAAGCGACTCGCAAATCTCCCGCCAGGTTCGCTGACTTTGTGGGAACCCGAGCCAACCCACAGAGTGCGGTTCACTTAGCACCGAAACGCTGTCGTGCAAGGATTTCCTCGTCACCCGGAGAAGTGTGGACTGACATACGACTGCTATGGGAATCGCTACTCACCCGCCACACGCAGCAGGCTGGAGGCCACCGACTTTCCAATGCTGTTGGCAGCCACGCAGGAGTAGGTGCCGTAGTCTGGCGGTGTGAGGTTTCTCAGGAGCAGAGATCCGTCCGGGAGAGGACTAGCACTGGCGCCCAGCGGACCCTCCTTGCGGTGCCAGCTCAGCGTTGGCCTCGGGACACCTGTTCAGAGACAAACGTCAGGTCACTCTCAATCAATCAGTTCACACTGGAGTCTACAGCTAGAAAGAATCACCGCTTTCTGAGAGTAGGGTACACTTTAGGTGTCCCATTACCTTTTAAAGGTGTTTGAAGGACAAACTGTATGTTGTCAGAAATTTTAGATACTACATGAAGTATCATTTAAAATAAAAGGATGGTATTTTTAAACACATGAAATTAAGCCCTTAAAATTGTGATTTTGGTCTTTTCCACCTCATATCTTTCTTGACTGTATAGAATAGAATAACAAATAAAATAGTTCAACATCATCAATTTCTTTTTTTTATAAATTATAATTTTCAAGTGTTTTAGTTAACATGACAACAACAACAAATTAACATGTTACATTAAAAAAAAATGTATTATAATTTTTTTTTTACTTATTTTATTTTTGCTGTCCCACATTTGAAGGCAAACCTTTGTTCGCATGACTTTGGGACATTATTGAATATATATATATATATATATATATCATTTAAATTCAGAAAGCTGAAATTTTTTTCTCTAATTTCTCAATTTATTCACGAATTGTACTGTTGACTGCATTTGTTAAACTCAACAATGTTGTGAAACTTAAATATTTTTCTATTATAAATATATATAAATGTATAGAAAATATATGGTGTAACCAACTATAAGCCACTATTATTATTATTATTATTATTATTAATAATAATAAAATTATTCATTTGTGTTTACTATTTGAAAATGTAAAAAGAATCTCAAAAACTGAGGAGTGCCAAAATTAGTAAAAAAAATAAAATAAAAAAATTGTTTGACCCTTTCCACTGGGTTTCACATTCAGTACTTTATGACCATTTGAAATATATATTTAGAGTTTCACACCCTATTTTGCACCCCATTCAAGAAAAGCTGGTCTGGACACAGCTTTCCCAAAAACAAACCTAAGCTTTTGACAAATCACTGAACAAGTTCCCGTATTTAGGGGCAACTGCTATCGTGCCCTTAAAAGACTCATATGTCAACATCAAAGCCTGCGCCGAATAAATCAAACCATAGAAAATGTTGATTCAAAGAGCAGATCAGCAAGAGGCCAGCAGATTGCCACGAATTACTTGTACAAATGGGCACAATGAATGCAAATTGCCTCCCTCCAACCAGTTCCCATGGGACGCCCCCGCTGAAAATAATGAGCAGCACATGGATTGGAGTCTAAGTTTTATGGTCCCCCATTCTGCCGAATGGAGACATTAGTACTGACATACGGCTGTTAGTCTGAGAGCCAATGAATAGACACACTCTTAGGAATGGAAAATCACATCAGAGGCCTTGAGGTGTGTGTGTGTGTGCATCAAGCGCACACGTGGGCATTGACACACTCTGGCACCAGTAAACAGTCAGGCATGCCTGCAAAGATGGCAGAAAGTGGTGGTGTTAAGATGTAGGTAGGATTAATAGTGGCCGCCGCAGTGACCTCTGCTCTCCTGGAGAGGGAATTTCCACTGGGAGGAGAAACGTACACAGGAACAATAACTGCATGATGATGAAAAAAAAATGGAACATTAAAAGAAGATATATTACATATAAAATGTTTATCTCTATTTGCTGACCGCCTACTGACTGCAGACTCGTACAAACACACGCTCTGTTCCAATACACATTAGAAGTGCTCCGAGTCGAACTCATTTCAAAACTACTTCCTTCTTTGGCGTTTTGCCAGTCAGAGAGATCGAAAGGTAGTACTTTGATGCCAGTGATCTCTGTTTTTATTATTATTTTTGCTATTTTCACTAGTCCTTTTCTTATAAATTTTCTCACTATTGCTATTATTTTTTTAATTAGGTTTTGCATTAATTAATGTTAAGCAGTGTTAGCATTTTAACTATATTAAATAAAATAAAATGAGAAATATACAATTAAATGAAAAAAATATATATCTTTGATTATTTTATGTTTATTGCTAGATAATAACATAATCAAAGAAAAAAAAAAAAATATATATATATATTTTTTTTTTTTTACCATTTCTCATGTTTAACAATATAAAAATGTATACACATAAAATACACTGAAATATAGAACAGTTCAGTTAACCAAGTGAAATATTTAGTTTATCCTTTCACTAAAATAAAATAAAATAAAATAAAATACTTTATTAATGTTTATCACTAGAAAATAAAAGAATCAGAAAATCAAATGCTTTATTTTCTTTCTTCTGTTCCAATATCGGGCTATATAAATGATAAAAACTATAAAATGAACAGAAAAATAAAAAAGTGCAATAACATTTAGTTTGACCATCTGATCTGATCACAATCAATATTTTCTCACTATTTGTTGAATTAAAAATATATATACAATTATATTTGAAATGATTTCCATACTGAAGAGTATTAATACAATTGTTCAGATTTACTTAAAGAAAGAGGGATGTACTATGTAGGCAGCTCACTAGGTTCTAGAATGGATCTACTGTTAATGATCTGCATGATAAGCAGACTGAATTCTACTCTGTAATGACGTGAACTGGATCAGACATTCGCTGTATCCTGGTGTGTGTATCCTCTAACAACACATCTCTCCACACCATCAGCTTAACCACTCAATTACAGTATCTTCTTACATCATTACCCATACTGCACTGCTCCGTGCCTGCCTATGCCAGCCTTTCTGTCAAAGCCAACTGGACGCGTTCTTTAAATCCTGTTTAGTCATCTCAGGGAATCGGATGGTGATGAAAGCATGAGAGAACAGCTGACACTTGTGGGTCTCTGGCAGGTGTCCTCTGCATCAACCAAATCACTAGATAAACAAGTCTACATATACTGCAACAGTGAGTGAAGACAGACACAGCAACCTCAGGGACAAATAAATGCAAATAAAAAGGAGGTGAAAGGGGGAATAGTGTCCAGTTTGGGAAGTTTGAAGGGCACAAAAGTAATGTATCTCAATTCAGGGTTTCATTGAACAATGAGGCCATTAAACACTATAATTCCATCTGAATTATATGCATTAAATTCCACTAGGTAGGTAGGTAGAAATCTATAGACAGCTATATAAAAAGTATATTTTAGTACAATAGAGCGACAGGAGCCCTGTTTTTCTACAGTAGACAGCGTTTGTAAATGATGCAGCGCGGCATAAATCCCATTGAAGGGCCCCGCATCCTGAACGGCTGTTGACTTTACAAACCATTTCTGTCCAATTAGCCGAATCTTTCACCAAAACCACATGGACAAGAGCTGTTAAGCATGGGATATGCACGCATCAAACATGTTCACTTTTTCACAGAGTGAAGTATCTCGATAATGTGAAGAATCTGGACATTGTATTTATGTTTAACGGGTGAATCTCAAAATAGAAATGTAAGGTCATATTTCACCCTAAAATTATAAATTCATACATGTAGTATTTTTGTATTATTTATGTTATATTTTATATAATAATATATAATATAATATAATATAATATAATATAATATAATATAATATAATATAATATAATATAATATAATATAATATAATATAATATAATATAATATAATATAATATAATATAATATAATATAATCAGGTTAGAACATTATGTGAGACTAAGCACTGGTATTTATTACACTGGTGTTTATTATTTATTGATTAATTATGCTTCACATTTTTATGACATTATATAATGATTTTTATTTTTTAATTTTTTATATGCAAAATACAATTTCTTATTTTTCTTTCGATTGTGACATTTCATAATTCTGGAGAGGTAAATCATCCCATACCTTTGACGGGGCACTCGATGGTGAGGTTGGCACCCCAACGGACACTTATAACCCCTCCAACCACCACCTTCAGACTGCTGCTCTTCGGATCTGACGTGTTTCTCTGCGAGGCAGCAATCGTGGGAGTTTCTGTTTATAAAGAAACAAAAACCATCCGCTCACATTATATACAAAACAGTCATTACAGAGAGCAACCGTGTGTGATGTCTCACCAGCCAGCAGAACTAGTGTTGTCTCTGAATCAGAGCCCAAGTCATTGGTGACGGTGCATCTGTAGATTCCCACATCACTGGCGCCAGGGCTGAGGATGTGTACTTGTCCCCCGCTGTCCCACGATACCCTGGGGAGGGCAAGAGAGACACGTCCAATCAGCTGTAGAGTTCAGAGAACACCATTTCATTGCATTTGCCATACTCACGTATGTAGCATTAAATACCCCATGTAATGAAAATTAAGCTTTTAATGTTATTTAAATGTCTATTTGGGGTTTTCAATGTGCTTAAAGATCCCATGAAATCCCATGAACTTGCAGTTTGAGGCTTTTCATATCATGAGCAAAGCATCTTTATCTAAAGATGTTGAGTTTTAGAAGCTGTCTGTCTGAAATTGCAAATGTGAACATGGTTTGTGAACAACAACAACAACACATTATTAGCTATTTGATGACATAGTCGAGCCAAAGGTGTGCGACAATTTAGAAAGTGAGACATAAAATCTACAACCATTCTGATACATGGGCGTAAACAAGCCATTTTGCTATTCCTTGCAATTGTGTAGCGTTTAAAGGGTTAGTTCACCCAGATAGCAAAATTATGTAATTAAACAGTAACTATGATGTCACATGTAACTCAAACAGTACACTGACTGAACTGCTGTGAAGAGAGAACTGAAGATGAACACCGAGCTGAGCCAGATAACGAACAAAAGACTGACTCGTTCACGAGTCAAGAACCGGTTGCATCGGTTTTCGGATCACCAGTAGTTCTTTCGGACAGTTTGATTCAATAAACCGGCTGAAGAAAATGGTTCACCGGTTCTTTTGCGCTCGACGTAATGGCGTCATTTGTGATGATTGCCCTTGATTCAAGCCTTCGGTTTACCCGCGCTCATAACACTAGCACAGAGTCAGTTCAGAATCAATCACCAAAAGAATCAGTTCAGTTCAGACGCTCTGTGTGTCAGTCTGCTTCACGCTGAATCACACATGCGCAGTATCATCAGCTCCTCGATTCTTCTTATCTGGCTCGGCTCGGTGTTCATCTTCAGTTCTCTCTTCACAGCAGTTCAGTCAGTGTACTGTTTGAGTGCCTGCATTACTCCGGGATATTGGTTTGTTTGAACTCAGAGGGAGTGTCAGCCACATTAAAAAGTTAACAGCTTAAGTCATTTGTGGATTAATGCGTATTAGAGATGCGAACCGTTTAAAACGATTCAGTTCGATTTGGTGAACTGAATGATTCATTCGTGAACCGGATATCCAGACTGCTTTGTTTTGAACTCTCTGACACAACAGACACGGAAGAGAAGACAATGCTGAATAAAGTCGTCACTTTTGCTATTTTTGGACCAAAATGTATTTTCGATGCTTCAAAAAATTCTAACTGACCCTATGATGTCACATGGACTACTTTGATGATGTTTTTCTTACCTTTCTGGACATGGACAGTATACCGTACACACAGCTTCAATGGAGGGACTGAGAGCTCTCGGACTAAATCTAAAATATCTTAAACTGTGTTCCAAAGATAAACGGAGGTCTTACGGGTTTGGAACAACATGAGGGTAAGTTATTAATGACATAATTTTGCTATCTGGGTGAACTAACCCTTTAATACAGAAAGTGGAGCAGGTAGTATGAGAGTGAAGGTGGGGCTAATTTGCGTATTCATTACTCTGTGCATACTAAATAAGGTAAGGGTGTAGAGTTTTATTCAAGCCATTTTAAGGCATGAAGAAATCATTTCACAAAAGGATATTAAAAATGTCATTTTGATTATAAAAGATGAGTTTTAAAGGATAAAATTAGAGACTAGTTTTCATAAACCGGTTTGTATCTGCAGGGCTAAAACAACAACTATTCCAGACTGAGGTGAGACCACAGGAGCTCAATGGCCTTTCAGTGAAAACATACACCATGATTGTGTCTTAATCAAGTCACACCCTCGGATCAGGTCGAGATCTGGTTCAATCTCTCATTTCCTGTGTATCAATCAGAGGTGTCCCTCAGGCTCTGCTACTCTTAGTTCTGGTTCACGTGATCTCCTGCAGCAATCAGGAGTCCCAGAAGAGCCAATCAGAGGCAGCGTGATGGACTCTCAGAGGTGTTTATGTACCTGATTAAAGTGTTTATTGTGCAGACGCCATTGTGCGTGTCTGGAGGGCTGCTCGGGGACTTCATCCGACACTTGTGAAAGACTAGTGGGCCTCCAGAGCCAAAGAAAAAAAAAAAAAAAACGTTTTAAATTTGCAGAGATCCTACAACAGAGTAACACTAGAGAAGGCATCAGCTTAATAGCTATTTTCTCAAAACTATGCTATCCATGATTTGTTTATACATTATACTGAATTATTTAAAGCCACATTTACTAGTTCATGAATTCCGATCATCAAACCAATGAAGGTTAATAACTACTATATGATATGCCTAACAATTACCTTCCAGATCTAGTTTCTCCAGTTTATTTCATTTAAATATAATATATAAAATGTATTTATTATATGTATATATATATATATATAGAGAGAGAGAGAGAGAGAGAGATCTTTTGCTGATTTCTTTCAAACAAAAAAAATACTGTACAAAAACATAAATACACACACACACACACACACACACACGTTTGTTTTTGTGAAAAATGGGGACATCCCATAGGCGTAATGGTTTTTATACAGTAGAAACTGTATATTCTATTGGCTTTCACCAACCCTACACCTAACCTTAATCCTCACAGGAAACTTTGTGCATTTTTACTTTCTCAAAAAAACTCATTCTTTATGGTTTATAAACGTTTTGAAAAATGGGGACATGGGTTATGTCCTCATAAGTCACCCTCTCCTTGTAATACCTGTGTCATACCCATGTCATTATACAGTTGAGAGTTGTGTCCTGATATGTTACAAAAACATGCCCACAGGCACGCACACACACACACCCCACACACAAGTATCTGTACTATTTGAAAAGTACTGTTTGTAAGAAACACAAAGTTGTTGCCAATGTGAATAATTCAAAATCAATCATTTCTGAGGCTTGATTTCAGTGAGGATGCTGCCTTAGAATACAGCTGTCTATGTAGACAGACACAGCATGGAAGCTCCCTATGTTCTGGAAGAGAAACAGAGTGATTAAGAAAGTCAGAATGGGTTAGAAAGCTCCAGGGTGCAGTGAGCTCTCCGTCTACTCCCACCCAAAGCCACAAAGGGACGCCGACACAAAATGTGCATTGTATCCCATTCAGCACACACCTCATGAAAGCCCACTCGTTCAGAGCCACTAATAAAAACACAGCAGCTGAGTCATGTCTGAAGTATCCAACTCATAGAAAAGATATTATCTAAAGTGTGATGGCACGTCTGGAGCGATTCAAATGTGTGCAGAAAATCAGCCTCGGGACAATGGCAGCATTGTTTCCACAATCACAAACATTATCCTACTGTACACTTTCATGCCACATTTAATGATTTTCGAGACATCTTTGGGAAAATTTGAGTTTCAATTACATACTGTAAAGATTTAACTAGGTTTAGTTACTAGCTCAAGTGAAGAGAGTCAGCCCCTAAAAACTCTATTTGTGACCCTGGACCACAAAACCATACGGTCATAAGGGTCCATTTTTTAAAAAAAAAATTCTGAAAGTTGAATAAATACGCTTTCCATTGATGTATGGTTTGTTAGGACAATATTTGGCTGAGATACAACCATTTGAAAATCTGGAATCTGAGGGTTAAAAAAAAAATCTAAACATTGAGAAAATCGCCTTTAAAGTTGTCCAAATGAAGTTCTTAGCAATGCATATTACTAATCACAAATTAAGTTTGAAATATTTACAGAAGGAAATGTACAAAATATCTTCATGGAACATGATCTTTACTTAATATCCTAATGATTTTTGGCATAAAATAAAAATCATTAATTTTTATCCATACAATGTATTGTTGGCTATTGCTACAAATATACCCCAGTGACTTAAGACTGGTTTTGTGCTCCAGGGTCACATATGATGTGGTTTGGATTATTTTTTCACTTATGGTGGAAATCATAAAGATGTTTGCTTAAATTAGCACATCTCTTCTCATCAAGATTCGAGGTATAACTCATTTCTAGAACACAAAAGTGCAGGTTAAACTCCAAAGTTTAATACTTAAAGTTACAGTTTTGTTTAAAGCACTAACCCTACTGTATAGGCAATAGTAATTAGTAATTCTCAGTCTTCTGTTACGAGACGGCACACAAACTGCAATGGTTTGAGTGTGAAATCCTGTTCACAGCTCTAGGTGCAAAGCTACCTTGTTAGGACCTGATTTAGAGCATTGCAGCGGTGCCAAGACACATCTGAATGAAAGAGCGGGAAAGGGTGAGACTTCACACAGCTTTAGAGTCCGTGAACGTCAATCACCTCGCCAGTGTTTTGCTTCACTTTTGGCCAAAAATAAGAAGCGCTATGTAAGCGCCACAGCAGAGCCGCAGATGGGAGGAGAATGCAGATCTACAGCGACACACAGACCCATGCTTCTCCAGCGAGGCTGTCATTGCACGTTTCATTTGAAATCAATTCTTTTCAGGTCACCTCAAAAGTGTTGGATGTTCCCAGTTTAACCACAACAACATGAAAAGAAGAAAACTTTGTAAAATTAATTACTGAAATACCACACTGTTTTAATGTGTATATGTGACTTGATATCAGATTCCAAATTAGAAAAAAAGATATATATATTTAATTGTTATTTATTCATTTCTTTATTTTTGATATTGATGTGTAAAAGTGTGCATTATTCCAAAGTTTATCTATTTACTTATTTTGTATTTTGTTATTATTATTATTGTTATTATTATTACTATTACTGTTGGTAAAATTTGTTAATATTTGATGTATAATTTTATTTATTTATTTAATTTTATTTATGTTGAAGAAAAAAAATCTATTTTGCAATAGTGTGAAGCTTTTTGTTAACACTTAAAAAAAAGTAAAAAAAAAATACAAAGAAGTTTAAATCTACATTTTTACTTCATAAAACAGTAAAAACTAAAACTAAAATAGTATATATATTTTTAAATGTTATCAAATTAAAATATTACTGTTTTCAAAACACAGTTATGCTGCTTAATTTTTGTAGATTTATTTATTTATTTTCCCTTTTGAATTGATTGCCGGTTTTCTTGATTAAAAGTAAATAAATAAGCATATGTGCATGTATTTATTTTTATTTATTTCACTCTTCTTAACGATACTGTACATAATTGAAAATAAATAATATTAATAATTCAAATGCTATCAAATTGTTGCCTTCACAAATTGTCAAGAATGAAAAATTTTGACAGACAAACGGATAGACAGACAGTTTTTGTTTCTTCCCACAAATGCAAAAACAATATAAAAAATATAAAACCCAGACACACTGTAATTTGGAACAATTTCCGTATAGCGAGACATGTTTAAAATATCACCAATACCTGCAGTGAGAGAAGAATAACATGCTCTTACTGTAAATATTACTCTGTAGGAGCGGAATGCATTCATTCTGGGTTGGCACTGGGCTGGCATGAGTTGGCAGTGACGTTATATTTGGTTTTGGAGTCAAGTGGCATTGAATAGCAGTGTTTTGATGGCAGCAGTGATGCAGTAAAGACCGCACACAAACACGGCTGTCAACAAAAGAGTGGGAGGCAAATTATTTGGCAGCTCTGAGCAATACTGTGGTCAAAATATCTGGGGTACAATAAATAAATAAAGTATTATAAAAGAATTGTGCATGATCCAAAAACATATTACGACAAAAATGGTTATAACTGAAAACAAGATTGTTCACCTCAGCTGAACTTCAGCTAAAAAAGTAATAATAATAAATAAATAAATAAATATCTGTCAAGGATCTAAAGATGATGTGGCATCAAAAATCATAGAAACAAGCATCAGTTAATAAAACGGAACGAATCGGTTTAATTCCAAATCCAATAAAATAAAACCTGATTCCAATAAAATCTGATAATGGATGTGACATGTGACGAAAATTTAGCATAAAACCAGCTGTCAAAATCAACATCTGCAGGGTAATTCTACAAAACGAGTCCCATTTGTGTCTTCCTTATGAAGTACATATGTAAAAATGATTTTTAGCAATGATTAACTGATGTCAGTACAATACAATAACTTTATTTCACTTTTTATGAATTTTTTTTTCTAAAACAGCTGTTTCCAACTTAATGCTATATTAGCAAACACGCAAATATAATATAATATAATATAATATAATATAATATAATATAATATAATATAATATAATATAATATAATATAATATAATATAATATAATATAATTTTAAAGGTGTTTATTTATTTATTTTCCTCAGGTGAAAATCCTACATTTTCAGCCCTGTTCAAGGCTTTTGCAGTTGCTGGATATTTGCATGCATTTTCATATTATATTCTCTTTCTAAATGCCCTTTCACCTTTCTGAAGGTAACTCAACATTTTACAAAGTGTTAGCATGAGATTTCACAATGCAATTAACACTTACTGTACATGCATTAGTTATCTCCTAAAATGTCTAAAATCTCAAACTGACTTCAAAATCACTTTGTCAAACTGAAAAAAGCACCCTAAAGTCATGTCAAAAGTGACCTCTGAAAGTTAAAGCGCTTCAATATTTCACGCTTCCCCTCAGGGCTGCTGGGTTTTCAAGCCAAGCCCGCGAGAAGAGGCCTGAACAATGTTTGCTCAGCCATGTCTCTTTCAGGTCCCATAGCGCACGCCAGGAAGAGGGGCAGACAATGTTTGGCGACTGTCTGGGTGGGGGCTATGTAAAGGACGTGAGCTGGACAAAGCTGAGTCAATGTTTTCAATGACGGTATTTAACAGTCAACAGTATAGAGCAGACGATTAGACCACAATGCGACCCTGGAGAACAAGTGAAAGAAGCCCAGCCAGTACTTCTGACCCCAACAGACTGCATAACGTGAGATCTGGGGTGCTCTGGAGGTGAATATTTGAGTGGGTTGGTGATTAACAGGCTTTTGGAATATGCGATTGCTCAATCAAGATCAGTCACGGCTGGACTCAGAGGTACACAGGGAGCCTTGTTTTCTATAAAGAGAGAAAAAATGGCTTTTCGGTGTTAAAGTTGAACTCTGATCATTTCCAACATCATGTTCGTTGGACTAAAAGAACTGTGGTTGATAATAACCAAAAAAAAAGTAAAGTAAAGTCATGTGAATTCCAGAAGATTTGTAATCAGACACTCTTCTGGTGTGTTAGAGTAAAAACGCCTATGCCGGTAGTAATATTTTGAGCCACATAATGTGGGCACATTTAAAGGAATAGTTCACCTATAATTGATCATATTATTTCATTAGAGCACAAAAGGTGATATTTTGTCCTTAAAAAAAGGAGATATGCATGAATATAGAAATTCAGGATGATTATTAAATAAATTAATAACAAAAAAATAATAATATAAAAAAAAAAAAAAAAAATTTATATATATATATATATATATATATATATATATATATATATATATAATAAATTGAAAAAAAGCTAAAAAAAAAAAAAAAAAAAAAAAAGCTTTTTTTAAATATTAAAATAACATATTTGGTGAATTCAGGTCAATTGGACTTTTTGCCATTAAGAGAACTGGGAGATAACGGTCCAATTGTCCTTGATTAACCCCTACATTTTAGATGGTAAACTTAAATGAAAGTTTTACTCATGTTATGCCTAAATGGCCAATATTACAAATACATACTTATTAATATATTGGCAGTTATGATAACGCATTTTACAAACAATGGCTGATTCCAGTAACTTAAACATTAAAAGTTTAAGGGTCATGGGTTTAATTCCCAGTGTAAGTTTCTTTGGATAAAAGCATTTGCTAAATGCAAATGTACATATAAACCGAAAAAATGTCAGCACAGTATGTTGTGCATCACTATTCATTAACAATCATTTTGTATTCTACTTTCAAAAAAAGAAGTTGAGGAAGTAAACGATGATAGAATTAATGTTTTCAATTAACTCTTTTTTAAACTTGGCATTTAAATGATTTTAAAGAAGCTGATGACCAAAAAGCCTACAAATTGTAACCTAAGAAAAAGAAAGAGAGAAAGAAAGATAAACTGCAACACAGTATGGCACCCCAACACCTTCATCTACATCTGCTTGTCTTTACCTGTCGCTGTTCTGAAGTGGAGCTCCATCTTTGCTCCAGGAGATGTCTGGAGGTGGCAATCCCTGAGCGGGACACATCAGCGTGAGGCTGTGGGTAGCATTGGTTAGGTAAGCGGTCCTGCCCACATGGATCCGAAGATCCCTCTGGAAGCTTATGGCAGATCCGTGATGCTTTTGTCGAACGATAACCGCTCGACTGCCTTTTTTTGGCGTCTTTCCCTCAGAAAGTTCAGAAGTGTTTGGCGTCTTATCTAAATGATTGCCTGTCGTAGTGCTTTCCTCGGTTTGTGCCCCTTGCCCCGCGGCAGCCAAATCCTCCATAAGTTTTCCAATCAGATGCAATGCCATTTCATCCGTCACATCTCCGCTCTCGGCCAGCTGACTGATGTTCTTGACGAGCTCCTCGAACTGTGCAGGATCAAGGACAAAGGCTCCCGCATGGCTCCTGGCGGCTGAAGCCAAAGCGTAGTTTCCTAAAGCAAGAGTATCCCAGAGTTCCTTAGGCTGGCCATCGTCGTCTCGGTAGAACTCGTTTTTTTGCATCCAGCTTGGGGGAGATTTTGGAGCCTTCTTTTCAGGTGGAAACCCCTCATGGCACTTTGAACCAACGAAACCTCCTTCTTTGTTGATATACGGATGAAAGCTCCTACTTCCCAAACTCTTTCCTTCAGGATGTTCCAGGAGCCTATTATTGTATCCGATCAGCTTCAGGATGAAAAAGTCCGAATCTTGGTTGGCCCAGCAGCGGTACAGTCCGATATCTTCAGCCTCCAGGTTGTAGATCCTCAAAGCGCCAGATCTGGTAATGCTCAGACGTTTGGAGCTGGTCAGATCACTCCCATCCTTCTCCCAGCGGACCTGACCTTTAGGGAAATGCCGAACGGGACACTTAATAACAACGGAGGTCTTGGGAAGAAGGTAGGCTCGTCCTCCGATGGTAAAACTGAGGCGTTTCTCTTGTCTGGTCTGAATATAGATTCGTTTCAGGCCCATGACCTGAGGGCAACGTTTTTTAGTGTGCTTGTGCTCTGCGGAGAGAGATGGAAGAAGTTGAAGTGGTTCAAACATCGGTTAGGGCTAATTACTTTAGTTTCGCATGAGGTTATGAACGCTTTAGAAACCCTCGAATAATCTCAGCAGTTCAAGACTCTTGATTTCGAGCCCAATGAAGTCAAATCACACGGGAAAAAAGGGCTTTGGAAAGTTTAGGTGAAAGAGCGAAAACCATTAGGGCACAATGTGAATGTGTTCTCCGCTTGCAGACTGATCTGCTATGGGACCGTCCCTTCATACCGCAGAGCCTTATCAAGATATACAAACCGATAAACCTAATCCAGCACGAAACATTATCAAGGCCGATCTCTCTGCACTGCAGCATTAAACTTAATCTGAAAGCATCTCGAAGCGATTCTGGAAGTTTCATATGTTCACATATATGACCACAGAGAGTTCATTGGTTCTTGGGTATCATGAGAATAATAATAACATGCTAAGTGATACCTACAGAACCCTGCTTTTTATTTGAGAAACTTAAGATTAAACCCAAGTAGGATTGTGCTGTTACTAGAGATTAAAACATCAGGGAGTCCCGAAATCTTTTTATGAAATTTCCCTTGTGCTGCTATCAGAATGCATGGAGACTATAGTGAGAGCAAGATCAAATAGAGGTCAGTTCTAAGTTAAATTACGACCATAATTTACATGAAATGTGCAAGAAATCCAACGCTTCATACTAAAATATATTCAGGCTTAAACTGACATGGAAAGTAAAGGATGGCTGGAAAACAATGGGATGGCAAGCGTAGAGTATCTTACTGCTGCATGGGCTCATCCGGCAGCTCCTGATCAGGGGAGGAAGAGGAATGTCACTACAGGATGACCTGTCCAGAGTGACCAGCTGACCAGAGGCTGTCTGTCTCTTACACACGGGTTCCCTCCGCTGAACACCTTTTCCACACGTCACAGAACACTGCAAACACACATGGACAAATCCATACATTAAATCAACTATATTAAAGAAAAGAGTACACACAAAATGGAAAATATAAAGGCCCATTTACACTGCCACTTTAAATGCTTGAGCTCTTTAAAATTTGGTTTATCCTGATTGGCTGTTGATGTTTTTATCACTCATCAGCCAGCTAGAGAAAATCATTCTGAAACTGACTGAACAAGCCTTAACATCTTAAAAAAAAAATTTTGGTTTGTTTTATGTTTCTTTTGTGTTACTTGCAATTAAAGAAACTGAAAGATCTAGTTGGAACACTATTCACTTTAGAAATATATTTACCTTTCTACCTAAATATTTGAGTTACGAGGTATTAAAAAAAAGAAAAAAAAGAAAAGAAAAAAGAAAAGAAAAGTTTTTGAAAAAAGTCTCATATGCTAACAAAGTTGGAATTATTTGATTAAAAATAAATAAATTAATAAATAAATAAAAGCTAGTTATGAAATATTATTGCAATTTAAAATATATGTTTTATGTCTGAATATGTTGTAAAATGTTATTTATTCCTGCTAATTTTTTCAATATTTATTCCAGCAGAATTTTCAGCATCATTACTCCAATCTTCAGTCTTTTAATACATTCTTGTTCAACATAAGTAATTATTTTATATATATATATATATATATACATATACACATATATATATATATATATATGTATATGTATATATATATATATATATATATATATATATATATATATACGTATATATATATATATATATATATATACACATACATATATACATATATATATAATAAAAATGCTTCCCAATCATACAAAAAACTTATAAATGAATAACTACAATACTGACCCCAAACTTTTGAAAGATAAGTGTACAGTATATAATTGAAATAACACACAAAGAATTAAAATGCTTAACAAAAATTGTACCATAAATGAATAAAAAACTGACCCCAAACTTTTATCAGTGGTAATTTCTACAGACTAAAGGCTAGATTACATTACACAACTTTTAATATCTGAAAAGATTTTGAAACACTGGACATCATGCATCAGCTATCTTTGTAAATAGTAGAAACTGGGCATCATACACTAAATGACTAAGACACACGAAAAATCGGCTCAAAACATCAAGCATGTCTGATTTCCTCCAACTGGATGGAATCAAAGTCTCAAGCTGTAGAAAAAGTCGGTGACCATCTTACACTATGTGATTTCCTATTAAATTTGTCAACCCAAATCTGCAGACTGGCTCTGATATTCATCTTCTCCTGCAAATTGGTGCAAAAATCAGGGCAAAAATTGTGTAATGTATTCCAGCCTTAACCCACTGTTTGTGGAGAAATATTATTTATAATGTATTTGTCCCTTCAAAGGTGTCCCCAAAAAGGTTGTGGGAACATTCCATACACAACATATTCCCAAAGTTTAGCTTGGTTAGCAACACAAACACACCTTTGACCACTCTCCTCCTTCCAGACGCGGCAGCAGACAGTCAGGGTTGATGCAAGTCCTGTGGACGTCGGGTTTGGTTCCAGCACACTCCTCGTCGCTCAGCCTGCGGTAACTTCCAGAAGCCAGTCTCTGTTTACAGTAAACCTTACGCCACTGAGTGCCTCTGCCACACGAATGAGAGCACTGACCCAGAGACCAAACAAACACCAACATCAACACCAACAGACCAACCCTCACCACATATGCCACAACCACAAGAGCGCAGCATGCAAGCAAATGCAACCACACAACACTTGATGTGCAGATGTTGTCTATCCAAATAAACGAAAGCCAAGTGAAGATTCAAGAACAGCTATAAAAATAATTCCACATCATGTTTCATAAAATATTCTCAAAAAGACATGCTCAATGAAAATAACGTCCTTTAATGTGTGTGTTTTTTTTTTTTTTTTTTTTTTTGTGAATCTCTGGTGCCTTGTGCTGTTTTTATCACACAAGAAAATGTATTCAAAAGTCTCTCCTTGATGTCTAGGAAATATCATTGAGATTTTAAAGTGGTCTCGTTGTCATTTTCATAAAAAAAAAATAGTGCAGCACAATTTTTTCATTTGGCATGAAATGTTGCTTTAAAACATTGCATGCAATAGCAGTGTGCAGGATTCATCTAATTTTCTCCTAATATATTCCCATGCACCAGCTTATAGTTTTCACAAGGAGATGCATTTTCATTTCTATTTTGACTTTTGAAATCAGGGGTTGACTAACCTGCTGCCACCCCTCAGCCTCCCAGGCCGGTGGACAGGCCACCTGGTTGCAGGCCTGCAGTTCTGGAGGTCTTCTCTCCACACACTCTACCCTGGACACAGATTCAGTGCGGTTTCCCGCCACAGACCTCATGCAGGACACACTGCGCGTCTGCAGCCCCACACCACACGACACAGAACACGGGTTCCACACGCTCACCTCCCATCTGAAGAAAACACACCAACACACAAACCATTTCAAATGAATGTGTTATACAGGATATTCAGTGAAAACTTTTTTCCAGTGGGAATAGATTGGATCATGAAAAGTAGATATTTTATCTCATTATGAAGTCAGAACTGGATGTAAGTTTGGAGTGGATTGAGGAGGCCCAGCTCTATTTACTTATAATAGCTTGAAAATAGCAGTTTGGCAAGTGGTTGATGACTGATATTTAAGTATCATTTATATATTATATTTAAGTATAAATTAATACTATTTAATTTTAATATTTTAAGTATTTAATTTTATTTATATATTTAATTTAAATTTTAGTTTATTGTTATGTGATTAATTTAATACTTAATAATTTATTGGTTTATTATTTAGTTAATTTATTATTAATATTTGATAATTCATTTGAAATAATTTAATAATTAAATTTTCAGTTTTTTATTTAATTTAAATATTTAATTTAAAAAAGTTGTTATGTGCTTAATTTAATATATATATATATATATATATATATATATATATATATATATATATATATATATATACAGTATATTAGTTTTGGTTAACATTAACCAACAGTCCGAGCAGTCTAGGTGACATCAGCCAAAAACTAAAGTTGCTTCAGATGCAGGGCAATTTATCACTTGATTTATTAGATGAATTATAATAATACAAAACAAACATAAAAATTATACATTGTAAAGAAAAATATTTTATTTTGAATAACAATCAATAAGAATTCATGCACAATAAGACCAGGAACATGAATTAAGAAAGTAAATCATTTAGAATACAAAATGCCAACAATAATCCTTAACACAATAATCTATATGTTTATGATTTAGCAGAATATTATTATATGTTTATTGTATAGTAATGCAAAACATAAAGTGACATTGCCATAGACTTTGAACTTTAAGATCCCTGGCATTCCCAGACAATCATGATTGGAATGATCCATATGAAGGCGATCATTTGGCTTAAACACCAGGCATTTCCAATTCAAACAATCCTGCCTATATGATCTGAGATAACAATTGAGCTTTTGTCCATAAGCGTACGAACTATTGTAATATTCTATACCACAGTACATAAAAAGCCACATGAAAGATATAAGCTCCAGTAAAATCATTTATTCCATATTGCACTGCACTTAAAAGCCAGCTGTCCTGCTTTTGTTGGCAAATGGTCAGTTAACAGGAAATCACATTATTTTCATCACATGTCCTTATTTTCAGAGCGGCCTGACAGCCTGCTAAGATTAAATCTGAGTTTGGTCTTTGAACATAATCTAGGCCAGCGGTTCAATTTGAGCTCCTTGTTAAGAAGCTGGATGAATTATAATGTAGTTTTTTCCTTACTTGCTTTTGCACGCAATATCTTTCCATGAAGATATTGAACAAACACATTTGTGTTGGAAGAATTAATTATTGGCTTCTGCTAAGGCAAGCATCACTGTATTATTATTATTATTGTGCATATTTATGGTTAAATAGGGTTGTGCTATTACATTTTAAATTAACAGACTTAAACCTGTCAGTCTTGTGAACAGATTTTTGCCTGGCGGATGATAAACTGTTAAGAAAATGCCATAGACTTAACTGAGCCACAACATCACACACTAATATCTGGTTGCAGCATCTTACCAAACTGATCGCAGAATTAGGGCAAGATTATGAGTAAATAAAGTCTTTATTTTCAGACTGTTCCTCACACAAAGGGATTGAATGACATTAAAAACAAAAAGTTTTGTGTGCTTTTTAGACCGTTGACAAATAGTTATTTGTTATGTTATTTTTTGGCAAACTATTAATTTAAGCAACACATGGAACTAATGACTCAAAAAAGATGATGAAGGAATATTATTTTGTTCTTTTCATCATTATAATGATTATTCACAAATCATTATTTATTACTCATTGTTTAGTTCACTCTTTTTACTATCTAAACTTTTGGGCTCAGGAAGATTCTTTATAAATAAATATATATATATATATATATATATATATATATATATATATATATATATAAGGATGTATTAAATTAATAAAAAACGACAGAAAATACATCTATAATAATGCAAAAATTTAAATTTCAAATAAATGCTATTCTTTTTAAATTTGTTTAAATACAGTAATTTATATATATATATATATATATATATATATATATATATATATATATATATATATATATATATATATATATATATTTGTGTGTGTGTGTGTGTCTAGTTGTGTGGATGGGTTGGTGTGTGTGTGTGTGTGTGTGTGTGTGTGTGTGTGTGTGTATATATATATATATATATGAATAAAGGATCCTAGCAAAAATGCACACACCGCAGCACTTTCTCATAAAGAGAGAAATTAGCTTATAAAACAATTGTCGTTTGGACCATACCTCGGACGACATGGCTGAGGGTTACAGATGCGAAGCGAGGAGAGCAGCGCTTTGGAGCCGTTGCAGAGTGTGTCATCAACAATTTCCTTCTTCAAGGTGCTCACACACCTGACAACAGCCATCTCTTTGCCTGCAAAACAACACTGTGAGGAACAAGGCTTTTGGCAAAGGAGTATTTCAGTATGTATTTTGTTGCCCAGGCTGATCACTATCAGCTCTCTTAGCAATTTTAGATTTCATGCCAATTTAATTTAATCTGGAAAGCTGTACATGTAAAAATCTAAATCAGTTATTTTGCTGTAGAAAATTCTTGATAAAAGCTATTTGGGCAGTAAATGCATTAGAGCATTTGTTTTCTCTAATGGATTTCATGGAGGCTCACCAACAGCACATGAAGCAGAGCAGGGAGTGAAGCCCATGTTTTCCCAAACATAGCCGTGCTGATCAGTGATCTCATGGGCCCTCAGGGGCCTCCAGGATGAGTCTGGAGATGCTAAACAGGGGCCTGAATCACAGGTCCTTTGTAAGAGAGGCTTGTCCTCATCACACTCTTCATCAGGTAGTTCGACTTCTGCTTGAGTGAAAGACAGCAGCACTTTACATTTCACCTGACGCCTTTGAACGCCCAGACCACAAGACACACTGCAGGATGACCATGGACCCGGGATGAACCTGAACACAAAACACGCGGTAAAAAAAAAAAATCACATTATGAATCGAAAACATTTTAAAGACAGGCAATTTCACAACCAGTTGAACCAAATGAAAATTGCAAACAAATGTGAAAAAAAAATTATATATATATATCGTTTTGTTTTGCTATTGCATTATCCTCACTAACTACACACAAAGATAAGGTTAGTCAAGTTGAAAATCAATCATCTATTTAGTGAAATATAACATATATTAAGTAATAAAATATTTTATATACGTAAATGTTACATTAAAATCATTACATAAAAATTATAGACAGTACATACTGTATATAAATAATTTTCAATTGCAATTTTAGATAAAGTTATTCAATAATATATGTTTGATATGTTTCACTATTTCTATATTTCTATCTACCCATATTGCTCTGTGGGAAAAGTGAAAAGTGAAGACTGTTAAATTTGAAACACTTGCTTTAATCCTTTATGTAACAATAAACCCAAGTACTATGGTAGCTATAATAACAATGAAAACAATATAGCATTGATAAATATAGCATTAACATGGACCAAAAGACTTTGATATTTAAGAGTCAACCGCACTTAGAATAAACGTGATCATAAAAATAGATGTGGCAAGGTCTCCTAATGAACCACAGAATGATTTTCCCATATTTCTGTTGAGAGGAAAATGACTCTTTTGGAAAATATTGCTGAAATGCATAGCTTGCGTGATCTGTGAATAATTGGATTCAGGAATAAAAGCACAACATGTTCTTTGCCACCAATGCAATAAACCCAAGATGAACATGCTTTGCCGACTCAAGCTTTTCAAAACTTGTGTAAATTTTTTCCTGTTATGTTATTAAATGCAACTAAAACACACATGAAACACTAGTGATCTGTAAAACTATTTAAGTATTGTGGAAATATGTTTGTCCGGAGTGGGTGTAAATGCACACCTCACGCCACCCCCTGTCTAAATACTTTCCAGGCTTAAGGGATTAAAGTTTATGAGATCTGTTATTCCCCATAAGCCCCAAACATGTCATGTTTGGACTAATGTAGGGGTGTCATTCAGGGAATATTATGATGTCAGAACACCTCATATGATTGAGAAAACAGGCGATGAGAATTAGTGACTTGACATGCACGAGTATGAGTGAACTTATTAGCATTATACTGAATTTTGATTAGACTTTTTTTTCTCTCTCTCACACACACACACACACACACACACACACACACACACACACACACACACACACACACACACACACACACACACACACATTTATTCTAGATATTTTTAAAATGATAACTCAAATGTAACAAATATATAAATAAACCCCAACTTAAATCAAATATAAAACAATAAATAAAATTAAAGGTGAATAATATAAAAACAATCCAATATAAATAAATAAATAAATAATTTTACTATATTTAATGTTTTATTAAATTCAAAATTATTTAATTTAACTTAAAGGAAGTTACTGTTCTTTGGTAGGTGACACCCTGATGCCGTTCCAATCCCGTAAAACCATCTTTCATCTTCAGAACACAAATTAAGATATTTTTGATTAAATGTGAGAGCTCTCTGGCCCTCCATAGACAGCAGGTCTTACGGGTTTGAAACAACATGGGAGTGAGTAATTAATTACATAATGTTAATGATTGGTTGAACTATCCCTTTATTGTATGTTTTAGGCCTGTGATTATATGTGGGTGCATCTTTGAGGCTGCTAATACACAGAGCAACTTTTTAAGGAATTTTGCTGGGCAACTTTATTTTTAGCTTTGTTACTTTCCCATTGAGAATGCATAACAAATTTCTATCTGGATATTTTAGATCGGTTGTGGGCCTTGTGTCTCACCTGGTTGCCCACTGATGCCAACATTTGCTCAAAAAGTTGCCATGTGTAGCATCAGCCTGAGAGCGAATATATCAGAGAATGGATTCTAATCTCTGGATTAGAGTTCAGAAAGACGACAGGTCTGAGTGGAGGTTCCTTCACCAGAGTGTCTCCTCCACTTTTATCAAAGTAGGGATAAGATGAGGCTTTAGACTCCACAACTACATCCAACCCACATAATCCACTCATCCAAATCACAGAGACGAGCATCCAGCCATGAATTCCACAGCAAAGTGGACTGGGCTCTCTATAAGATAGCACCCAGCCCTGGTGCACGCCACCTTAGATCACCCTAAATTTAGTTACTGGAGCAACAGAGCAGAACGCAAAAGAAGTGCTGCTATCGCTGAGTGATATACTCCACTTAAGAGTGTAATTCAAGAAGGGTTTGCAGACAAACGGTAGATCTTAACCCCCAATGCATTTATACGAACTGAAACGTTCTTCAATGGCTCTTCTATAAACCCTTAAACACTTTCACCCCTCATTCTTCTCGTTTTATGAGTCTCTGTGATAGATGCCTTTGGTAGACCACAGGGAACAGTGGCTGTCTGGATGTTGGCAGCCCGCTGTTTGCGGCTTTCAGTAGGGGTAGTGGGGGTCCATCAAGCTCCCCTGCCAACTATTAATAGGGGTATCATTTCAGAGACAGGAGGGGGGATAACTCTAATAATACCACAACAGGGAGTGAGAGTGGCCCGTGTGGCCTTGTTGAAGTAATGAAAGGAAACTGGACACACAGAGGTTAAAATGCAGACACGCTCAACTCTGGTTTCAGTGGCCATTTTTTCGGATGACAAACCAGCTAATGAAGCCTGATTCTTGTCCAGTTCTGGTTAAACAGGGCTGGGTGAAATGTATTTTTTACTGCCACTGTGTAAAAAGAACTCTCCCGAGTAACAGGTGAAAGAATTCATCTCTACAGGTTGAGAACATTTCTGAATGAAAAAATACATGACTGTATTGAGTTGCAATGCACAGAATGCGGTGAGACTGTCTTGGGATACCTGAGGATTCACGGTTCAGTGGATTATTGGTTATAAAAGGGAAAAGATAGATTTATATGTTTATTCAGACACTAGTAGCAAAGCCCAGACAGAATCTGCAGACATTTTCCGTATTTTCTGCAGATTCCCTGGAAAATTCTACAGAATTCTGCAGAATGGATTTGTCTTAAAATGTGTTAAATGGAACTAAAAGTATACCAGTGTAATATATATATTTTTCATAGCTGAAAGCAAATTAACCAAAATAACAATACAAACATTTGCTGATCTTTAGTTACAAAACTTCTGTTGGAACCTCCAGTTCCATGTGAGCTTGCTTGTAACTAACTCAAAGGTAAGGATGAAGCCAGTGCTGAATCCTTGGAATCTTTGTCTGCTGGATAAACTCCCACAAAGATATTGGACAGGTTTATTTTACAATAAATCAGAGCAAAGGTAATGTTTATCTGCATGACACCATGACATCATATGGCCTCGCACTCAAATGACCTAGAAGTTCTCAGCAGTGAGTGAAAGGTAGGGCTGAAAGATACAGCTAAAATATTCAACAATGCATAACTTTTTCAGTCTTTTGATAACATTGAAACATATATATATATATATGTGTGTGTGTATATTATATATATGTTTATGCACTCAATCTGAAATTACTTTTCCTCCAATAAAAGGAACAATCATTTGATAAATAAAAAAAAACACATTTTTCACACTTAAAGATATTATTAAAATACATCATTATTCAAAAGTTTGAGGTTATGTTTTAAATATTGTATATACATGGACCATGGTTTCCACAAAGAAAGAAAGAAAAAATGAAAGAAAGAAAGAAAGAAGCCGTACAACTGTTCAACATTTCTGACACATTAAAATATTTCAAAGTTTTTTTGTTTGAATTTTGATGATTAGAGCTTAAAACTCATAAAAGTCAAAAATCCAGTATCTTTTTCATGATACTTACCTGTAATGTACAATATAAAGAAAATAAACTCACGTAGGATCTTCCAAGGCTATTTTGGTTTCTTCCAACTCTTGAGCCTGTTTCAACCAGGGCAGCTTGGCTTCAACAGGTTGGCTCTCTGAGAAAGCAATAAACACAATATTGGATAACATTATTGTAAATAAAAAAAGTAATCATGCACCGAGTAGAGCATTTAAACCTATCTTCCTCTCTATTAACAGATATCACCAAATCTGATCTAATTAAAGAGTCAAAATATTTTAACTCTACTTAAAAGTCCATTTTATACAAGTAAGCATATTCATGCTGATAAATGCGGCTTTGATCTTGCTACAAAACTTTCTGGTTAAGCTAGTTAAAATGCTGATGGAAACTAGCAGACCAGCATCTAATACACAACAGAAACCGCTCTTTTTATATGTACTGAAACTCTAACTTACCACAGTACAGAATTTAATGTCAGATATTAAAAACATCTAAAATTATAAAAACAATTTTGAGGTTCATAATGGTAAAAAGTGGCGCTTGGCTACTTATAAGAGCCCATTAGTTGAGAGTGGTGTGGGAAAATCAATTCTGGGCTGATAACCAAAGGTTGTAGGTTCAATCCCTGTAAGTAGTGATCCACAAACCATCGCCCATTGTACTTTTGAGCAAGACACACAACCTCAGGTTACTCCGAGGAGGACTGTCAAGGTATTAAGTGTTCTGTAAACTGTTTTGGATGAAAGTGTCAGATAAAAGATGACAAAAAGATACAGTAAGCCAAGTTGTGCGAAATCAGTGTCGAGGGACACTCACATTTCACCAGAAACCCTTCCTGCTATGAACATCTGTTGTACCATCACTGGGTCATACGTCTTTGTGAAGGTTACAAAGCCAGTTTGAGTCCGGCTGCTTCCCCTCCAACCCCCAACCCTAACAAAGCTAATAAAGCTCAACATAAATCTCCATGTGACAACCAAATATTTATGCAAGCAACCATTTATTGATCTGGAACAGGATTATCACAGCTGTTGGTGACTGTGGGGCAGCAGTAAAGTCTCGCGGCAGAACATGCCGAGGGCTCAGGGTTTGGCTCTTCAGTCGGGGTTTCTGGGTTTCTATGATGGCAGACGTCCTCAGATTTGGCGTGCGGGAAGGTCGAGATGAAATAGCAGGCAATAGACCCTCTGTCATTTCAACCCACTGTTTTTACAAGCATGTCAGGCTCAAGTTAAGTGTGGAATTGATTGATTCGAAGAGAATTATTGGTGAAAAAAAGCTCACAGATGTTTCTGATTAGGGTTACTTGAATTTTGGCATCGTTGCGTAACTGATATTACATTTAAAGGAATACACTACTGTTCAAAAGTTGGGGTTGGTGAGATTTTTGAATGTTTTTGAAAAGTCTCTCAGGATCACCAAGGTTACAATTATTTCATCAAAAAATACAGTAAAAACAGTAATATCCTGAAATATTATTACAATTTCAAATAACTGTTTTCTATTTGAATATATTTTCAAATCTAATTTATTCCGGTGATTCAAAGCTTGGATTTTTAGCATCAATACTCCAGTCTTCAGTATCACACGATCCTTCAGATTCTAATATGCTGATCTGCTGCTCAAGAAGCATTTATTAGTATTATTAATGTTGAATACAGCAATACATTTACCAGAAGCCATGACTTTATTGATTCATTTAATGCATTACTGCTGAATTAAAGCATACATTTTTCATATAAAAAGTCTTACTCCAAACTTTTGAGAGGTATGTAAATGAAAATAATACTTACTCTCATTTCATTTCAAACCTGAGCATTTGTTCAGTGGAACACAAAGGAGAATTATAAGGGATCTTCAAGTCTCTCTTTGGGTTTGCAATGACATTATGGTCATTCGTTTATGACAGAATTTTCATTTTTGGGTGAAGTATTTCTTCAATGAAAACTTGGAGGATTTAAGCAAAGCTTGTAAATGTAAAACACGTGTGAGGAGGAAAAGTGTTAGACGTCTAGATGACAAACACCTCCTGTTATGTGCCTGAACTCACAAGTTTTCTGTCTCGACAAAGGAAGTTTGATTCATGAGCAGACGGGACTGTGTTTGGCATGACTTGGCATGAAAAAAGGAAAAAAATTCATGTACCCGGACAAATCACTTGAACTAATTACACAAGACTTTATGACAAGGGTGTCTTGCCAAAAAGACGTAACATATTTAAGTGAGAAAAGACACGGTAACACGGAGAGACCCAGATGAAATTTTGGTTGTGCTTTCAAAGAGTTCTCAGAAATGCTTCAACTTAGATGTTTCTTCAAAAAATAGCTTTGGATAAATTCAAATAAATAAATAAAATGAAATAAATAAAGCTTGACAAGCGTGCAAAGCAATACTGTTAGGATATAAAATAAAATGTGATAAAAAAAATGTAATAAAAAAAAGTTGACAAGAGTACATAGCTATAAAAATTATAATACAATAAAATAAAATAAAATTATGTATATTTATGAAAATGTATATGTATAAAGTTGTGCTCATAAGTTTACACACCCCTTAATAATTGAAGCAAAATAAGTGGGATCATAAAAATGTTTTTTTTAATTAGCACTGTCCTGAATAAGCTATTTCACATAACATATGTTAACATATACTCCACAAACCCTTGAATCTTAACACTATGTGTGATTTCCTGGATGATCCATTTTTATATTTTGTGATATTTGTTCATGAGTCCCTTGTTGGTCCTGAACAGTTCAACTGCCTGCTGTTCTTCAGAAAAATCCTCCAGCTCCTGCACATTCTTTGGTTTTCCGGACCAACAAGGGACTCATGAAAAACTATCACAAAATATAAAAACAGTTGTGGAACATCCAGGAAATCACAAATAGTGTTAAGATTCAAGGGTATGTAAACTTTTGAATGGGATAATTTTTATAAATTCAGTTATTATTTGGTCTTGTGGAGTATATGTAAACATCTGTTATGTGAAATAATTTATTCAGGACAGTACTAAATAATAAATAACATGCAATTTTCATGATCCCTCTTAATTTGTTAAAATGATGAACATTTTCCATATTCTGCAAGGGATATGTGAACTTATGAGCACAACTATATATATATATATATATATAGTGGTGGGCACAGATTAATTTTTTAAATCTAGATTAATCCCACTGTAATCTTGGAATTAATATAGATTAAAATGGCTCACTAAAAGTAAGTCTTTTAGAACGGGTTTCTCAAGCCAGGTGGTGCATTAGACCAGGGGCTCATCTCCTGTTTCCAAAATGCATCACAAACTGCTTGAGAAAGCTGTAAACGAATTCCACATTGCACAAGGTGCAAACAACCTTACGCCTGTTTTACACATAATCCGTCTGCAGTGCGTATGCGTTTCGTATTTTTTTACGCACCCATGTTAACAGATTCCAGCGTTCACACGGTTGCGGTCCGTCAGTGCGCTCCAGGTGATCGATCGTTTATGTACCGAGTAGCGGACTGCAAACGCGTCCTGTGTGAAAGCAAAATGAGTATAAGTCCGTGCTGCTTCTGCACCCAGTGCAGTAGCTGGGGTCAGCGGGGCCCCAGTGAACGTTGTTTTTATTTGTTCGTTTTTATTTTATTTGTGCTATTTACACAATGTTTAAGTTTTTTTTTTCAAGTTTGTAGGTGTCAAGGTACAGAAACTGAATAATTAAATGTAAATAGCACTGGATAGTCTTCAATGTAAAAATTAAATATACAATCAAAACTACATTTACTCAGACACCTTCAACATTTCTCACATTATTACAGTTTATTTGCTATCGCTTGTAAAATGGTTCTAAAATATGACAAGAACTTAGAGTTAAACTGTGTCAGAACAAATTTGTCTTGATAATGTCATAACTTTGATAGAAATGTATGTAATGGATTACAATCAACCAAAACTACAGACAACTGTTATTATGACAATATTTACACTACCATCAATACTTTGTTGAACAATTACCAAGCAATGCTTAATTTTGTTCAGACTGTGGTGTGAAAAGGTTGCATTAGCAATTCAGAAAAAGAAAAAAAACCACATAAGCAATACATGGTGCTTTATAAAGTGCTGAATAATTTTTGATATACAATTTTTTTTTATCAATTTCACTAGTAGTTCACTGTATGAAGATTCTTTGGGTATAATATGTCAAAGTTCACTTAATTTTGCTATACTCACTTACATAAATGTATTATAGTGTCCTGTACCTACTAGTCAAATATATCAAAAATTATATCTGGTGTAGCGGATCTGACCCGAATCAGACAAATAAAAGAGTCGATCATGACTGTGGTTGAAACATGAGCCAAATTCCTCAGGAAGGCAACCGGAGGTCATAAATCAGTCCTAGTGCCACAAGTCAGAAACAAGTTAACCAACCAACCAACTCTTTTACAGAACAGCTTTTGACATTAACACCATTAGTACAATTATTGACAATTTCAATTCAGAGAAGAGATTGTCATATTTGGGGCAAGTAATTGAGATGCAACACCAGACATCACATGTAAACCCATCAGAGTACTACACAAGATCCTTTGAAGATTGACTTCCCCCAGCAGAACCAGACTGAAATTCCTAAGGGGGAGCCTTTTAACCTTTGGTCTCCACAGAAATCTTGGTCAAGAGAATGGCACAGAAACTGTCTTTTCTGCATATATATGGACCAAAATGAACTCAAAAAGACTTATAAATGAATATAAGTCCATCGCTTCACTCCATATTAATTTATATGTAACCCACACATTTGATTATCATGTTATAATCACTTATTGTGTATGTCTTTTAATAACTATTGGATAGCTTAAGGATACATATTCATGTCTAGTATGTATGTGTTCGAATCTGTTAGCTTGAAACAGTCCTGACCATCAGTTATTTGTCAAATGTATCTTATTCTTGTTCTAGGAATCATGTCCAAAATGATGCCCTTCAAGAGCGGGAAAATTCGGACCACATACTTGATAAGATAACATATGATTTATGATACCCCCAAGCCAAGACAATATCTGATTGGTCAAGACAACATTTGAGGTGTGGCCAACAGGCCAGTTTAAATACTTAGGACACCATAAAATTTTGCTTTTAGTTTTTAGCTATGCGTTTAGCTTTTGCTATCAGTCATGTCTGCTTTTAGCTTTTAGCTTGCGTTAAGCTTCTGCTATTAGTCATGCCTGCTTTTAGCTTGTAGCTTTACTTCCTAGCTTTTGCTTCTAGCCATGCTTTTAATCATCACTGTTCTTTGAGTGGGGTTCCAGCGTGCTTCGGCCTGCACGCCTGCTGCTACTTAGCCACGATGAGAAGAAACACCACCTAGTCTCGTCAAACTTTACTTCTTTTCTTTTCCGTTTGAGAGTTTCTTGTTCTGAGTTAAGTTTTGTAATGCCGGTCTCCGAGTCTAACCTCGACTGCCCGTTCAACTTCAACCAGCCCACACAACTCTGCATCGTCAGCCAACGCCCAACCACGGGCTTCCCAAGACGTCACTTCAGCAACTACTGAACTTCCAGCCAATCAGCGACATCGGGAAACCACCTTTCAACGACAACAAAGGGGACTCCTTTTAAAAAGAAAGAAAGAAGAAAAAGAAAAAAAACACATAAGCAATACAATATGTATTGCTGTAAACTTGGGATTCCACATTCCCATTCTCTTAAACTCATCTTTCCCTAACTTTTGATCTTCCTGCAACTTGTGTGAATGTGTGAGTGCGTGCGTATGTGTTAGATTAGTTTATATGTCTTAGATTTATCTAATAAAGCCTTATTCATATTGAAAAGAGAAGTATCTTGTGTTTTGTGCTTACAAGTTAATGTCTTAAACTGCCGATCTTGTTACTGTGCTAATTGATAGTGTTTTCACTATACTTTGGATATTAATATCCAGCGCAGATTTGATGTTAAACGGCTCGTTCAGTGAATCGCAGGGCGTCTCAGTGATCAGCCATGAAACAGTGATTCTTTTCAAATTCCCTTTAAAATCTTAAATGATTCCCTTTGAGCTAAATTGACCTGTTTCCCTTACACTGGTGTCTGAATAATTTTTGGTTTGACTGTGCATTAATTCTTGTTAAAACCACAAAGTAATTCAGTCAAGAGCAGTGAGTGATTTTCTTTCATTTTCTTGGATTAACATTACAGCAGCCAGTAGCTAAATTATGACGATGAACGCATCCAATATAATACACATTCCATTTTTTTCCTCAACTGTTTACTTTCACTTAAGAAATAACTGTTTTTTCGAGCATACTTTCTAAGGCGGGTATTTTGACATATTTTGTATGTATTTGTCGACACAAAAGCAAAAAGAAGCAGATTCGGTGTTCAAGTGTTTTGAGATGCCTTTCTCTGCGTGAGCCCTGAACAACAGAACACCGCGGTGCTGAATTGGGCTCACTTATATCTTTTTGTTTATTCAAACTGCAATTTGTTTTTGTTCGTTCAGGTGCAGGAGGGACTTCGAGGAGAACTTCGCAGAAGAGAGCTCTGTTCAGTGTCGCTGTCCGTGATACACGGCTCTCTCTCTGCGTGCGCACCGTGTTAGCACGTCACGTTTGATGTGGTAATTTCACAGTAGGTTTAAAGACTCGTTCTCGCCCCCTACAGATTAGGCTAGGTATAGATCCGCGATAAAATATCAAGGTGAAAGTCATCATAGCTTGCTTAGTATAGACCCAGCTCTCAACCCAACTTTGAGAATAGATTAATGGCGATATTTTTTTTATCACCCGATAAGAGTCTCACGTTAACGCAGCATGTTAACGCCGATAACAGCCCACCACTAATATATATATATATATATATATATATATATATATATATATATATATATTGTGACGAGACAATCTCCTCCCTGATTGTCACCGGCACCCCGTCCTAAATCGCCGCCCTTCACCAGGCTCCCGACTGGAGTGGGTGTGTGAGAGGAGGGGTGCTGGACGAGTCAGGGCTGGCGGCGTGTAGTGGGGCACACCTGAAGGAAATGGAGCCTCATCACCGCCGCTGTTTAAAAGCCCAACGCGCCTCTCCTCGGGAGACCGGTCTTTTCCCCGTGCATGCACACTGGTGTCCTCGTGGGTCCAGGACGGGTGCGTTGAGGGACTACCGCGCCACAAGAGACGTGACCTGCCGGACCCGCGATCAGGATGGGAACCGCACCTGTTTACACGGCCGTCGGGCCAGGATGCCGGGCCGTCCATCCCCTGCCAGCGTCACGGCCAACGAGAGTGATGCGGCCACTAGAGGAAGCCACCACCCCTCGCGCCCCGGACCGAATAGGGGAGCGCGTGCGGCCGCCGGACTCTGCCCCTTACCTGGACCCTTCCTCCATGAACACTGCCCGACCCACACAAACCCCGCAGCACGACAAGGACACCAGATTCCCTGTTTATTTTGGACACTCTTCCCCTTTGGCCACCTTTATCCCGTTTTATTTGATTTTCTGTTAATAAAAGCCTCTCCGAGGCCTGACGCCACGCCCACTGTGTCTGTCTTGTGCTCCCCCCGTCACAATATATATAGTTGTGTGTGTGTGTGTGTGTGTGTTGTTAAAATAAATGAATTATATTTATAGACATGGGGATATTTATAGACATGTGGATCACTGACTCATATGAACCACTTGTTGAATGAATTTGTTTTAACATTTTCACATAAATAATACAAACATATCATAGCTATAAATCCATTCAATAATAACAATAAAATCACAATTAATTTAGACTTTCAAAATTCATTATTCAAAATCAATTGCATTAACATTCTAATAGCTCTGTACTCTAATGACATTTTAATTATCTGTATTTATTTTCAGCCACTTGTTTAATTAATTTCTGATATAAAGAAGTAAACTTTAGTTAACTTTACTTCACTGGGACTAGAGAAAACAACAGATATCATAATGAGATTTCAAAAGAGATTTCATTCTCATGTTTTCTCCTACGTGAAATACACTGAAAGAAAAAAACAAGTCTGAAGTAACACGGACCTGACAGGAAAATAAAGTGAGAGTCAGAGAGAAGTCACAGGTATTAATTAACTCCACAGCAAGAAAAAGCTCTAAAACACACCGTGACTGACTCTCCATGAGCTCACTGTGACTGTCTGCACTTATGGAGCATTTCATATTCACATCACACGTTATTTCATGAGCATGTCTGTGGCACACACTCTTCTCTCCTGTCTGACAGCTGTAGGCTCTGACTGTTCCCTAATGGAGTCCGCTTTGGCTGTGTTCCAAAGTCTAGTGAGCTTCCCTGCTGCCTACATAAGCAACATCCTACACTGAGATGAAGAATCTACGCAGACTCAACGCAGTCAGCATTTCTGTACTTCACTCAAATACAAAATGATACAAAATGATAAACGTTTCTTTCCTGCAGTTCACTATCTCGGATGGATTTTTTTGCACTGCACATTCTCATTATATTCTCTGTGATGGATACACGCAGTGCTGCAAAATGGGGTTCCTTAAAGGGCAGCGTAATTTTATTACTAGGTTTTGGAACAGAGACTTTAAATGCTTCCCTGAAACAAATAAGTTCTAACAGCATTTTAATCATATCAATGTTTTAATGTTAGTTTTTATTAGTAGATGAATGGAGCTCAGCAGTGACTGCTCACTTTATCAGCGGCCTTGGCTCCAGATTTATTTCCCATTTATTTTCTCTGAAGGCATTTCAGAAAATTCTTCCATGAAGAGTTCAAAGCCTTGAACGAGACTAACCAGCTACGATGAATCACATTATTGCATTGTTTGATTTGTCAAAAAAAAACCCAAAGGAACTTGTGCGAGAAAGAAGTCAGCACTGAATGTATATTTCACCAAAAAGGCTTTCCTAGAAGGCACTGCGAGTCTTTGAAAACATAGATATATAAGGGATTCATAAAAGTCATGAAAGTCTTGAAAATTAATAAAATGTGATTGATAAATAAATAAATAATTGAATGAAATACATTATTTATTAAAGAATATACATTTTCTAACTTTGTCAAGCCGTTATCAGATAGAAAGTACTATTTATATTTATATTGCAATAAAATAAAATAAAACACTGTAATCATAAATGAATTGAAAGTGTAAATTCATGGATAATAAAAAGTTTACACCATTTACTTCTGGAATTATTTATAATTGTTATTTTTATTCATTTTAATTAAATATAATTTTTATACATATTTGGTCCTATTTATATATAATTGAACTACTTATTTACCCTAATTTAAATGCCCCCTCCTAGTTTCTTTAAATAAAAAAGTTTGAAAATAAGCGGTTTTGTCATTATAGCAAAAGAATTAGAAATATTTTTAGGGGCTTTCAAATATTGTCTTTGGCAATGAGGGGCTGGGTCTGTATTAGAGCATTATGTCATTAGCTTAGCAACACGACAATATTAAAATTATTCGGAATGAAATCATTTCAGATGTGCAATTCCTGCTTATGTAGAATGCTTTAAATCCACTGTATAAGGCTGTATTTCAGTGAGGATGCTGACTCACAAATCAGCTGACTATGTAGACAGTACTCAGCAGAGTAGCTCACTCGATAGTGGATCTCCTTTTTGTGTTTGTACCTCGTGGTTTGTGGCAGGCGACGGGGACCAGGCAGTCCTCTTTGATATGGGGTTTGTGATGAGGACTGCAGCCGCCAGTATGTTGACCACTGTGATCCACACACAGCACCACTCTGTACCGCAAACCTGGGCCGCAGGTGACCGTGCACTGGATAACACAGATAAAAAACACAAACAAATACATATTTCATCAAAAATACAGGCGAAAAGATTTTATATTGTGAAATATTAATTCAATTTAAAATTACTGTTTGCTATTTAAATATATTTTCAAATGTAATTTACTCCTGGTATAATACCTCTTTTCAATTATATATCAACATACATATAAACATAAAATAAATATAGTCCTAAAGACAGACTACTTATTATGGTGTCAATATTTTCAGCATTTTATAACTTACTAAAATATTGTGTCATCAGCTTTACAAAATATGCTAACATCAAGATGCTGGAATCAGCTTTGAGCATTAAATCTCATTCAGTTCATCATGAACAGAGCTGCTGTGTTTCAAATCAGTCATTCACATGATTTTATTTAGGTTAGGACACAGAAGCAGCTCACTAGTTTGTAAAACAGAGCTATAGATGGTCAATGGTCATCGGAAATGGAAGAAGAGGTCAGTAAAGATCACTTACCTGAGACCACTCCATGGCCATCCACTGCGGACACTCAAAGGTGTTGCAGCTCTGTTTGCTGATTGGTCGAGGAGAGTGTGTGCACTTCCAGTCCTCCACCTGCACGATCTGCCCGTGGACATCCTCCTCGACACACACCACGCTTCTCTCCTGAGATCCTCCTCCACACGACACCGAACACGACGTCCACGGGTTCTGCTCCCATCTGCAGCAATATTATACAAACCATTTTTCAGGACATTTTGATGAGATAGAAAATTGAAATAATTTGTAACATTATAAAAGTCTTTTACTACAGGGTTATTATTGATAACTAAAACGAAAACCATAAAATAATTTGTTACTTGAAATAAAATAAACTTTAACTAAAATAATTTATATACAGTGCCTTGCGAATGTATTCATTTTTCAAGTTTTGTTATGTTGCAGCCTTATGTTAAACTGCTTTAAATTACTTCTTTTCCACATCAGTCTACACTCCATACACAGTAACAGTGAAGCAAAAAACAGGTTTTTAACATCTTTGCAAATTTATTAAAAATAAAAAACTTAAATGATTCCATTGCATAAGTATTCATACTGGGACAATTGAAATTTAGTTCAGGAGCAATCATATTGCTTGTAGATGTTACTACACTTCAAGTGAAGTTAACTTGTGACAAATTCAATTGAATAGGTATGGTTTGGAAAGGCACACAGGTCTTCATAAAATATTTAACAGCCGATTATGCTCAGGGATCTGGAAGGAGGACCCAATTGCAGTTTGAGATAACGGTTTATTGACAACAGACTGATACAAGAGGGTAGTGAAGTGCACAATAGATACCACAACAGGAACATCGTAAACAGCTAGGGAAGGCCACTGGGACAGCTTCAGAAAACAACTGACAGAATACTTTGGCAACAGAGTGGGCGGCAAGACCAGGCTGATGGAGAAGACCACACAAGGCACCATAGAGCAGAGCTCAGACACTTGTTGACCGCTGACTCTGAAGCAGACCAAGTGCCAGACAGGTAGAACCAGGGCAGGACACACAGGGACAGGTCAGGAACTCGAACACAAGACTAGACAGGACAAAGCTCCACAAAAACACAAATAAAACCCAAGAATATAAACTAATGAACTAATAAAGAGTAAAGTAACAAAATAAGAAATCCCCAATTTAACCAACTTAAATATAAAAAAACAAGAATCAGGACTAAAGCACTAAATATTACAAGTAAAAGCAAAAAAAAGCAAGAACAAACAAATTACTAAAACAAGGAGCAAGACAAGAACATGGAACTACAAGGACTAACAAAACAAGGGCACAAGACCAACCAGGCGAGGAGACATGGACACATATTCAGCCACATCCACAGACAGAACCCAAGACATTGCCAGTGGGGTGAAAATGACCACGAACCAGCAAACACAAATGGGTAAGGGGCACTATAAATAGGGAGTAAAATACATGAGGGGCCAGGTGAGCACAACAAGAGGGTGTGGTAGAGAGGAAACAAGGAGGAGGGGCTAAGGGAGCACATGGCAGAGAAAACAATCAACAAGGTCATGTGCTGACACGAAACAAAACAAACAGAGCGACAGTGCAAAACCCTGACATGCATGTATGGACAGGTTGATGGCTAATTTCGCTGGTACTTGTGACTAGTGACAATAAAGGGCTACTACTATTTGAGGCTTTAAAGGCACTTCAGCTAAATAGTTAGTTAAGCGTATGAATACTTATGCAATGTACCCATTTCAGTTTTTTATTTTTAATAAATGTACGAAGTTGTGACAATTCTGTTTTGTCTTTGTTAATATGGTGTATGGACTGTAGATTTATGTGGGAAAAAAGTAATTTAAAGCAGTTTAACCTAAGGTAGCAACAAAAAAACGTGGAGATAAAGGAAGGGGTATAAATACTCAATTTTCATTTAGTCTATCTTGATGTACTAAAATAACAAAAACTGAAATAAAAAAAATGAATGAAAACTATGGACAACTAAAATTTAGATAAAATATAAAAACTAATTCAAATGTTAATAAAATCTAAAAATAGTATCTCAGTGACATCAAAAATAACCTGCTTTACTGTCACTTTTGATGAATGTAATATCTCTATGCTGATTAAAAGTATTAAAGTATTAATTTATTTCCGTATTAAACCTTACAGACCTTAAACCTTTAAATAATGTGCATCTATCAAAGTACTGAAATTATTACTTTTAAATAGATAACTCTTTCATCAAACTGTCCAGTATTAAAACTATGTTCTGGGCTTGCAGACTTGACAAATTAACATTCAAAGTTGGTCCTGATAAATGACGTTAAATTCTGCCAGTGAGCATCACTGATCTCCATGAGTATGTGAGCGGTAAGTGTGCTGTACAATAAATAATTTCATACCGTGGTAGAGGCTGGTACTGGTCGTAGGGCATCACTTCCTTGAACCCATCACTGCAGAGAAACAAACACCATTAGCTTTCAAGCCATTATCCACACTATCATAAGCTGATGAACAGGAAGTCTCATGCACAGACAGCCTCTGGTTTACTGAGATTTATTCTCCATTCATTGTGTTTAGTCATGGTGGGTCAATAAGACAGAACCAGCCTTTCGAGGCAGGGATCCATGTTGCACTCCTTGAGTTTGGGTGTGGGTTTGGTGTTTTCTGGGAAGCTGTGGCAAAGATGTTCCGCAACCGATTTGTTGAAACGAATGTCCATACAATCAGCCGAATTCAGCTGATAACCTTCAGAGATGACACAAAGCACCATTAAGCATAACTAATAACTAAGCAAAACTAATAGTCAAATGTTTATCAGAAATCAATATTAGCCAAGAATTTGTCCAAAATTTTTAGAACCTAAAAAGTATTATTTTACAAAAATGACGACTTTATTCAGCATTGTGTTCTCTTCCGGGTCTGTTCACAACACTGCAGTGACACTGCTAACATGTTATCTTTGTTATTGGGTGCACCAGAAAAAAATATCCGGAAGAGAAGACAATGCTGAATAAAGTCGTAATTTCTGTTATTTTTGGACCAAAATGTATTTTCGATGCTTCAACAAATTCTAACTGATGTCCCTGATGTCACATGGACTACTTTGATAATGTTTTTATTACCTTTCTGGACATGGACAGTATACCATACATAAATTTTCAATGGAGGGACAGAAAGCTCATGGACTAAATCTAAAATATCTTAAACTGTGTTCCAAAGATGAACGGAGGTCTTATGGGTTTGGAACGACATGAGGGTGAGTTATTAATGACATAATTTTCATTTTTGGATGAACTAACCCTTTGATGCATGACAGGTACCAAATCAATTATCTGCCAATATTAGAGTTTTTTTTTTTTTTTTTTTTTTTGTGCTTATTTCACTTATTTTACATTTAAAGCTGATACAAAGAAACAAAGTCCATCAAACATCAAAAATAACAGTCAGCTTATCATAAACTAATATTATCCAAAGACACATAAAACAAATTTTAGAAGTTATTTTTTCTAAAAACAGTTATCATTTATGACAAGGCAGCATTTTAATAATGCATGCATGAATCATATTACTACATGATAAATGGGTTCCAAATCAATTATCTGCCAATTTCAAAGCAGATATTAGATTTTTTTAATTTATCAGTATTGACATTGGTTGATACTGGATATATTTCAACTGATATCAATTGGATATACTTGTACAGTTAATTTCCCCTATTTTTACATTTAGATTATATATTTGTGAACCAGGACCACAAAATTCAGTTATATGGGTCATTCTTTCAAAATTGAGAATTATATGACAGAATTTCATAATCTGAAAATAATTATTGGCTCACCAGTATCGGACAGTAATATCCCAAATTTTTAAGCTTTGTGTTGTAGGTGTGCTGAACGAGTGTCTTTAGTGAATGTAAACCATTCAAATCACTGGGATTGATTAAAATGGCTATATTTAATCAATCTACAACACTTACCCCCTCCACAAGTGACGGAGCAGGGGAAGAAGTCAGTTTCCCTCCACTGGTAGCGGATGGGCTGGTAAAACATGAACTGCATCACTGTGTCTTTAGGGCCGGCGTACCTTACCTGAGAAGAATCCAGATTCACTTATAATGTGTTTGATGGTTTACTTTTAATAGTCATATTCATAATCACATCACACAAAAAAATGAGAAGCATTATCAGATAAAAGCCCATTCATTTTTAAAAACCAAATGATTTTGACATGTACAGTATACAAAGCAGCAAATTTACTCAAGGGGCTACAGTCCAACTCATGTCATGATTTGCATAGAAATCATCTGCCACTGAATATCTTCTAGTCTTGATTTCTGGAGCTGTGATGATTAGTTAAATACTTTTTGCGTGCTGCTGTGATTAACTAGAGTAATGAGTCATGTTCAATTACTGTAAGCCATAGTGTCAAGATTAATCAAGAATCTTCAGGTTGCGACATGAGAAAGTCTAACATGATTAAAATCACATTGTTCTGTGTTTACAGTTTGACGAGGAGAGTTAACACTGATTCTCTCTGCTCATCATGAAACTTCAACCTGAGTTTGTTTGAAACTTTCACAGTCAGAGCCTGTCCTCCAACAAAAAACGAACATATAGGTCGTTTGTGCAAGCACGTTATTACGACCTATATTTACATTTTAAAGTTAAGCGCCCTCTAGCAAGTGTAAAAATAATGACAGTAACGTGTTGCATCTGTCATCATGAAATGACGTATAACGTCATTACCAATCAAAATGTGAAAATGTGCAAAATGCATGATTACATAGTCGTATAATGCAATACGCTACCAATTGAACTACACAAAACCCAAATTATAGCGCAAATAAAAGAGTACAAAACATTAATATGAAAACGTCCTGTAGCCGATAGGGGCACAGTAGTATGCGCTCTGATGGGTCGTATTTCAGGGATTTGGACGAACGACCTATACGAGTGTATTGGTTGGAGGACAGATTGAGTCTACCTATTAATTGTAAAAATTTTCATCTTCAGGTTGTGGTTCACGCATAAATTCTTTAATATAACTTTTATATTTTTAGTAATATTTTTTATAGATGAACATTTACTGGACTGAAGCAACTTAGGTTTACTTGATTTACATTTTTTAATTAGAAAAATCAAGTAAAAGTAAATATACAAAAAGATCCATGGATCCATATTTTTTCATCTCTCAATCATTGCACTGCATTATGTTTTATCCCTACAATAAAAATGAGAGAGATTTGAGATAAAAATTAAGCATTTAACATATCATCACTAAGACATATTATTGCATTTTATGTAAATACAGTAGTCTGCTTTACAGTTATACAAGGAGCTTTATAATCTCCTATATCATTGTATGAGCCATAATAGCTTGATGTGTCAAATATGATTACTTTCTAAATCCCACATCAACCTCGACTAGTTGAACAATACAAGTAGACATGAAACTTCTCTTTTAATTATTTTAAATAAATAATATAAACTTGCATAACCTACCCTTGAACTGAGCAAAGTTTTTAAAAGCACTAAGTAGGCCTATTAAAAACATTTATTTTAACATTAGATGTTAAACTTGATGTTAAATACACTATTGTTTTATATAGACTATAGTCTACACAGTATTTAATGCAATAACATCACCAGTAACAGTATTTACACTACAGAAAAATTAGGAGTAATTCCTTAGTAATGCATTACACCCAACACTGATTATTAACATTGTAAAAATATAAATTAAACAACATATCATTATAATTACAGTATTATGTATAATAAAACTGGAAATTTGTTTTAAATATTTCTCCAATCTTCTTTTGTAGTTTTATCTTACAAAGCAGCGTTATGAATACAACAGACCATACACTTTTGTTGTGTGGAAAAGAGGTGCATCACATCTTGTTTGTATGTTATAAGGGGGGAAAAAATAATGGAGGTTTGAAAGAGTAAATAATATGTTTTTTTCCTTAATTGTTCCAGTTTTGGTTAAACTATTCCTTTCAAATTTTAGGAGGTACTTCAGTTAGATGACTCATGGGTTCAATCTCCAACACAAGAGAAGATCCATCAAACAGACTATCTCTGACTTTCTTTCTATTACCACTTGCAGATAAATTTGTCATTCGGCTTTCATTACCCACCTTTATAGTGAAGTCTGCAGACAGCGGTCCATAGCAGCGGAGGGTCTGTCTGTCTGCTCCTCTCTGGTACTCCACCGTGTTGTTACCCAGTGAATGAGAACCTGAAGAGCTGAACACCACCTCTTCTCTCCTGCTATTTGGTGCATGAGCTTCAATCACTGAAATACAACATTTAAGGTTAAATGAGTGATTTCGCAGGATTACCACAAATGAAATCTTGCTACTACCTAACAGATATTGCTGAAACAGGTGTACTGAGAAAGCACACCTGTCCCTAAAGCAGTGCTAACTGTCAGCGGAATGGATCACTACTAAAATTGTACTCTAAAAAACTGAACTCTAAACTGTAACACGGCCTACCTGTCAAGCACTCTGCATGTTAGGGTTGGCTGACCCGTGTTTCGTTTCAGATGGAGGTTGTGTGGTTGTCTGGCAGACGCTAAACAGATGAAACTCCCTACTACTCTTTTAAAAACTAAAATTTCACATAGTTTATGAAGGTCTTTTTTTTATTAATAAAGTTACACTTTGACTCAATTAAAATTATTCATGTTAAGATTTTTTTGATCATTTTGACAGATTTAATGTAAGTAGAGTTGAAAGAGGACAAGAAATATGGCCACCAATCCATTGTATCCATCCATTGTATCCAACCATCCATCCATCCTATGTATCCATCCACCCACTCAACCATTAACATTCCTTTATAGTATGTATCATCCATACATCCATCCATACATCATATGTAACCATCCATCCATAGTATGTATCATCCATAAATCCATCCATTGTATGTGCCCATCCACCCATCGATCCATTCATTTATAGTATGTATCATCCATAAATCGTAAGTGTCCATCCATCCTATCCTATCTCATGTTTCCATCCCTCCAAGGATTCATCCACCCATCCATCCATAGTATGTATCATCCGCAGTGTTGGGAAGGTTACTTTGGATACAGATTACATTTACATTTAGCTGACGCTTTTATCCAAAGTGACTTACAATTGCTATATATGTCAGAGGTCGCACGCCTCTGGAGCAACTAGGGGTTAAGTGTCTTGCTCAGGGACACACTGGCGGTTCACAGTGGATTCGAACCCGGGTCTCCCACACCACAGGCATGCGTCTTATCCACTGCGCTAACACCACCCCAATTACAAGTTACCCTATTTAAAATGTAATAGTAGTGTAACTTTTTTAATTACTTTAATAAAGTAATGTAACTAATTACTTTTGAGTACATTTTGATTACTTTTATAAATTTCTAATGAATGTTAATTTGCAACTGTTAATCATCTTCAACCATTTTACACCATGCAGGTTTAACCTTACAGTAGTGCTCAATACTGTCAGACTTTCACCATCCTTCATCACCTGAATTAAGATGATCACATTTGAACACATCCACCACACAATCAGACTTTAGTACTGCCTTTTACTTAGAGATTGATCTGAAGTTCAAAGCAGATTTAAAATCAAAAGAAATAGTTTATAGATACTGTTTTTGAAACCAAATCTTTGCATAACTACAGGCATCTAACTGCATCTAACAATGGTTTGGGGCAAAATAGTTAATAAAAAAATAAAAGCATATACATCAACTCAAATACGGTTATCTAATAAGCATGTGTCCTATTTTGTGTACTAAACTCCTGAAACATTGGTGTCTTTTTGAAACACTGCTGTCTCTTTGTATATGATATGATGATAGTTTCTCAAAATAAGTAAAAAATGCTCATGAAGTGACTGTTCTAGAGATTAATTCCCATGAGGGGTGGACTGGGAAAAAAATAGGCTGGGAAATCTCACACTCATACACCCACAACCCATTCTGATACATGGACAACCCTATTTTTTTTTGGACCTGACATGAAAAAGATTTGAATCCTTAGGTTGGGGGACTTGCAACGTAATTAAGAGTTCTCTCCTGAACTGCACCTTCACTTCCATTATCCATCCATCTCTCTCATGACTTTAATACTGAAGATTTTTATTTGACTTTTACCATGTTTTGTAAGTGCAATTTTGTTTTTTTGGCAAATTAATTACCACTTGTATTTATTTTTACTACAAATTCCATAGTTAAACCACGGTTAGTGCCATACCATAGGCTACATTAATTTTCCTAAGCGTTGTGTTTTTGTATCCACTAGCTCCCCTAAACCTATGATAAAATATGATGATTTGTCAGCTAACTTACTACTGTAACATTACAATAGATAATAATGACGTCGTTTATACAGTATTTTGAGTGATTGCGAGCAATGTGCTGCTGCTGCTTGACTAAGTAAACAAAGACAAAACTACATTAGCATATTTACAGATGAAACTGACCTGCACCTGAAACCCTGAACAGAAGTGTCGCTTCTCTGCTCCAGCTGTGCGCTTACACAGTTCACTCCGGTCTCTCTCTCTCGCATTGATTACTCTGAGTCTGATCCAAACCGTTCGGCGGAGGCGCGGAGAGCACGCGAGCCCAACCATTGCCAGTCACGACTAACCGATTCATGATTTATTAGAGATTTAATTATCGAATGGCGGATTCGGAAATAATCGCTTTAGTATATTCGGCCTGCAATTATAGAATAACAATATTAAAGTAGAAGGCCCAATCGTCTGCCAGGCCACCGGGAATAGTCCCGGTTCTCCCGATGTCCAGTCAGCGCCTGATTTCCACAGACACGCAGAACGTGCAGGATTCATATTCAGTCTTTTTGCGGCTTAATATTCACAGACATCAGTCCATATCGGGTTTTGATTCAAGTGTACTGACCTACTTTTGATTTATTCGTCCAAAATGTGGCATATTGCGTCCGCGTTATAGGCTGAATTCCATTTTTATGACTGGATTCTACGAATGTGTTTTCCGCGTCTCGGAGATTATGGGCCATATGTCTTAGTGCAATTTGGGAAAGAAATAAGCTGTGTGGATGTGTGTAAATATTCAAATGTAATCCTCTTTGTAATCGTTACAATTTTCATAAGTAACTGTAATTTAATTACTCATTTTTTCTTAGTAACTGTAACTGATTACTGTTACATTTATTTTGTAATTAAATTACGTAACGCCGTTACATGTAACTAGTTACTCCCCAACACTGATCATCCGTCCATCCTATCATCCATTATATGTATCCATTCATCTATCCATCCATCCATCATCGTATGTATCTGTCCATCCATTCACAGAATCCATCAACCCACCCATCCATTGTATCCATCCATCCATCATATGTATCCATCCACAGTATGTATCATCCATAAATCCATCCATCGTATGTGTCCATACACCCATCCATTAATTTATCATATGCATCCATCCATCCATCGATTCATCCATCCATCCATCCATCCATCGTATTTGTCCATCCACCAATCCATCCATTTATAGTATGTATCTTCCATCCATCCACTCATCCATCCAACCAACCACAGTATGTATCCATCCACCCATCCATCTATAGTATTTATTATCCAAAATTCATCCATCCATTAATCCATCAATCCATCCATCCACCTTATTCTTTTTTCTATGTAATGCCTACTTTGATCCAATAAATATCCACCCTGAAGCTTTAATTTCTATAATTTTTTCCTTGTTTGCAAACTGCATTTCACAAGAACTTTGTGTCCAACTTTGAAATAAAGTAAAACTAAAAGTTAAAATCCTTTTTTTAATCTTTGAATCATACATTAAAGTTCTCAACCCAACCATTCTAATCTGTAAACTGCCACATCACAGAAAAAACATCATTCAATCTGTTTGTCTAAGCAAATAAATGTTAACTGCAAATTTTTATCACAAGATGCCCTCAAGAAGAGCAGAATGACAACGTGGGAATTGAATCTCTTTGCGAGCTGTTTCGATAAAGGCATAATTATATTCAGCTGCCACTAGCTGCTCTCTTGCCGCTTTGACCAGTTGTTTGATTTTCCCTTACCGCTAACACATGTTGTTCTCTTGCACTATTTACATGAAGGACCCGCAATTATTTCCAAAACAGCATATCATATTTGCAAACAACGGAAAGACATTTATTTATATCTGAAATTGTTAAAATCACATTGAATATTTTCAACAACGGATGGTGATTTGATATTTTATGGCTTGAAACGATAAACAATGGCAATTATTGGCACATTATAAAAGAGCTATAATATCTAAAACATCTCAATGAACAAATCTATAGGGCAAGTTCATAAACTTGGCTGTTAGATTTTGGATCATATGTATTCGTTTTCTTTATTTTTCTAGTCTTTTAAAGTATTTTATGTATGAAAAAAGAAATGCCTAATTCATTACCTGAGCTTGGGATAGTTGATCGGTGCAAGCAATCTTCAGTTCACTCAAACCCCATTTTTAAAATATCTGACAAGTCAAACATCCACTAAATGCCTGTAGTTCTTGATGGATGTCTAGTTTGCAACTTAAAAGGAGTTATGCACAGGTTAAAGGGTTTAGATATCAGTGTGTGTACAGGGAAAATAGTAGTTTTCCACAGAACGGAAGTGTGTACATGTGTGAGTGTGGGTCCATCGGATGTGGAACGGATCACTGGGATTGGACTTCGGCATACTCTGTGTGTCCGTTATGGAAGTCTGTAAGATTACTGGCCCCGTCTCCATCATACCGGGCTCTCAGCCACCACAAATTAGCCTGCATGAACACTTCATTCTTCTGCTCTATCCTAAAGTTCCCTCAAACTCTTAGCATTTGCCAGTCCCACTCAGGTAATAGGAAATTTCTTTTTTTTTTTTTTTTGGGTCTTTCAGACTAGATATAAAGATATAAAATCCATATGAATTCCCACGCTATGCTACTACACCAGGCGTCCATTTCAGATACAGTTTGGCCGTGTCACTGTGGAAGTATTGTAAAATTCAGACTATATTTCAGGAGTGGGAAGAGTTCTTTGGAAAATCAGGCTCGGATGCTTCTGATGGCCTGTGACAACTTCCTGAGAGGAGCAAGGATGTTACAAATCGGAAATCCCCAATGTTAGGAAAAAAAACATGGGGAAAATACTAATTTTAACTGACATCAGTGTGAGAGGTCCGACTTTGATTCAATGTTGATTTTGGGTAAATATGCAGTGAAAGCTATTCCATACAATCAAGAAAATTTCCTATAAAATTTCCACGATTCCTATATAATCAAATACATTATATTCCTAAATAATGAACTGCTCAAATATGGAAGAATGTCACAAAGCCAATAAAAAAATATAATAATAATAATAAATAAATAAAAACCTTTGGCCGATATTTCTCCTGAAAATTTAAATAAATAAATAAATAAATACTATTTTGCACAAATATTAAGCTGACTTAAATTTATGTTGAAATGAATAAATGAATTTTTTGAATTTATTTATGGTAAATATAACTCAACATTATTATAAAAGAAAGTTATCCTATATTATTGCTAAATTATTTACAATGAAGTTTATAATCAGATATAATACATTCCCACATAAATAATGACTCGCATAACTTTTCAAATACATAAAAATACATAAATACGTTTCACTTTCTGTATGCTAGATATAAAACCTTACTGTATTTTAGTTGATTTTAGGATGACATAAAACCAGGAGAAACTGAGAGATTTACCCCAGTAGCGTTAAGTTTCAGACTGTGGAAATTCTCTCTGGGAGAGTGTGGGAAAACTCAGCTAAACTCTGAAGGACAGCGGCCCTCCAGGACCGAGATTGGTGACCCCTGCTCTAAGGCCTCAGACCTATGGCAGATAGCTGGATTAAATCATAGTAATAATGTTGAAAATCCTTTTGAATCTTAACCCTTCCTGACTAGTCTTGTATGGCTTCTAACTGCCAGAATAAGCCGAGACTTCATTCATGACAGTTTTATGTCAGGTCAAGGACCCAGAAGCTTTGAAGCACCACAGATCTTTGTATTAAGTTAATATGCATAATCTCACCAATTGTGTCTGGTCCCTTGGATGTGATTCTAAGGCCTCTGCTACCCATCGGCACTTCAATCACTGTTTTTAAGGCTGTGGAAGAAGAATCACAAACCAGAAAGTCATTAAAGCATCACATAATACACTGCATGAAATTAAATATAAAATTGGATTAATCTGCAGAACAACTGCATTTATTTCCTAGATGATAACTGGCAGGTCACTCACTAAATTCAACATGCAATGCAGTGTTTCACTCCAAACTCAGATCAGAAGTACAGCATCCCTCACAGTTCATGTCAATATCCACTGATTATATGAGATATGGAAGTGCACATAAATACATTATTACATTTGAGAGTAAATGAATTGCAAACACACACACACACACACACTGCAACACACTTAATGTGTTCAACCTCCCTCCATAAAAAAACATTTGTGGCTTCCCAGTGTACTGTTGAAAAAAGAAAACCCACCAATTTCCAGCTCAGTAAACAGAAAACCACAACAGAGAACAGCCTGAGTGCTTTCAGTTATGGTTGGATTGAGAGTGTTCTGTAAAAGCAAGCGGAACGAGGATAATGGAGAGAATGGGAGGAATACAGGAAATCTCTCCAGTTACGCTGTATCCCTACTTCTTTTCATTCTTTATTTAGATTTCTTGCACAAAGAGACTTATTGCAAGGATAATCCCACAGAGTGAAGAAACAGTCACCCTCATGTTTTTCCATAAGGATTTTTGGAGGATGTTCAGACATATATATTTGGAATTGTTTTTGAACAACAAAAGAGTAAATAATGACAGAATTTATTATTATTATTATTATTACATTTTGCATCTTAGTGTCTTGTTCAAGGATGAAAATGGGATTCCTTAAAAATATGAACATACTTGATAAACAAGATGACCAGATCCCTGTTTTCTGGGGACAGTCCTGGTATTTGGAATTTTGTCCCTAAATGGAACTGTCCCCAGAAATGTTTAAAAAGAATTTCCAATACATCGCAAAATGCATTCACAAATGAATCCACACAAACATCTTAATTATATCATGGTGTGAATGTACACCTATGAATAAATAATTATAAAAATAAACAATTACACTTGCACAATTACATTTGCAGAAAAAAATGCTTTGTGCTTAAAATTATTCTTTTGAGCCTAAACCACAAAATAATACACCTAATTAAGGATAGTAGGAGTAATTTCAAAGGCACAAACAAAACATTTAAAGTTAAAGTTGGGGAAAAAAGCTGTATTTGCTTTTTTCAGTGTGTGAAAATTAAAATAAACACTATTTTAAATTGTTGAGAGTATTTGTTAAGTTAAATACAGTTTTATTCATCATGTCTGTTCATATTTGTTTCATTTTATTTCTTAAGTTATAATTTTGTTATATTGTTTTGAACTGCTTGCTACTAACAAAAGTCAATATTAACCATTTTCATAGTGTTATTTCTGCTGTACTGTATTAAAAACAGAAGAAAAAAAAACATCATCATAATTATGTTAATAATAGTACCGTATATGGAACCCACAACAATTAAAAAACAAAAACATTGAAAAAAGTTTAGTCCCAAAATGTTATTAGAGGGAGAATTTTTATCAAAACTTGTGTCTTTAAGAAAAATCTATAAAAATACGGCCCAATGTACAATGTAAATATGATGGAATTTTTTGGTATTGATTTTTAACAGATGTTTAATCTGTATTTTAAATGATAAATTACATTGTGTAGTGATTTAGGTTTGTAAGAAATGTACTGTTATTTTCTATCCATTTTTCTACAGATTTATCTTTTCTTACAGTGTACCAAAGGGCATGTTTGATATGAAATATGAGACAAGTGTATGCAAAACAACTAAAAACTAATGTAAATATCACTTGCTCACATATTTTTTTATTGCACTTAATTTCCAATCAAGATCATAAAATCTTTTCATAAAAATATGCAAACACTGGAAATATTATTTCACCGTATTTACAACACATAAAATCAAGGTGTTTTTTGTTAGGTTTTTTTTTTCTTGCAATAGACACAACAATGTCTTAAATTTCTATGGAAGCAGATTAGGCTCAATAATAATTCACACAAAAGACACGATACAATCATGCGTATCCCAGTTCACATGCATGAAACCCAATTCACATGCAAAATATATATATATATATAAAATGTTAATTGGTATATGCATGTGTGCATCGTGTCTTTAGTGTTAATTATTACTGTCTAATCTGCTTCCATAAAATGTATATTAAAATATGTATGCCATGGTAGATACTGTATGAAATTGGCCTAAACAAGGTAAAGGAATCAAGATATTTTATTCCAAAATTGTTAAAATGTAATTTCCTTCACTGTTGTTTTCACCATAGAACGCTATTAAAAAACTTACATGATAAGTGATAGGAACAGTCATCATTTTACAAAGAAAATTACAAAAAATACATAAATATTCTGTTACACGTTTATACATGTCAGCCCTTGAATATTTTTAGTGGACAAATAAATATAGTGAGATTGTTAAAAGTGTGTTTTAAGTGTCCTTGGTTTCAACAGCAAACATTCTTAGCTTGTAGCTTTAGCTTCCTTAATAAGTTCTTTAACAGTTTTAACTGAGAAACTTTTGGCTCAAACATAAAGTTAGCAGTTTGTGTAGATGCTAAGTGTTAATGCAGTTTATTGCATTAGCAGGAATTAGTGCAGGAAAAGAGGTGTTTTTCCCTTCACTCAGCAATTGCTCACTGCATCCAGCAATTATAGGGCTTGGAAATGCGCCAAAGTCATGGGAGCCCCAAAATATTTACTTTTGGAAACATAATTAGAAAGTTATGGAATTTATTGCTATAATGAAATAAAGTTTCAGACACCACTCTGTTGTAAACAGGGAAAAAAATGCTCAAACAATGCTGCGTTTTAAAATTACCAATAAAAAATACCCAAGACGTAATTTCCTTCACTTTAAAAACAACCCAACCATGCAAGTGTGACTTCAAATTTGTTTATAACGATGTGGGGGGGGGGGGGGGATCTAATATGACTAACTGCTCCACAAAGATGCATCGAGCAGCAAGTTAAATTAAAATAACACAAACGCTCCCAAAATGCATCTGTGCTTCTTTCGCTCTCCTTTCAAAAATGCAGAAATGAGTAACTGCAGAGTAAAAGGAATGAATTATATGAGCCAGAGGCTCATTAGCAGCTTTTTTATTTTATTTAATTTTATTGCGTTTTAATATTAACAGATCCATGTGACACTCTGGGATCCTGGCCGTCATCCACACTGGATTGAAGTCTTTTGGGGAATGACCTATCCGATCACCGGACTTCCATCTGGAGACCTCATGACGACTTACGAGAAGCCTACATGTCAGTGCCACGCATGTGAATTATTAGTGAGACGGCTTTTATTAAAGAATGCATAACTTGTTTGGATCGAGTTACCTCGTTTTTGCTTTAACAGGCTTTGAAAATGAATAGCATGATTGTGTGAAAACGTTTTGGTTAGGAGAAAAGTTCCAGTCGCTCAGGCCCTGCTCCAAAACCTAGTGAGCTGCCTTGCTTTCTACTGCCTACATTGCTAGACACCTAAGGAAGCATCAACTGAAACAAAACCGATTTGGAACAATATGATCTACAACACAAATGATTCAATAGAATTTGGTGTTAGCATGCGGCTGGGCTAATAACAATCCATTAAAACATACAGAAAATAATCTGATATTGAAGGAATTAAGTACACTAACATTCAAAGTTTTGGGGTTAGTATTATTTATTTATTATTTAAATATGACAAAATGAATACTTCTGTTTAACAATGAAGCATTAAATTGATCAAAAGTAACAAAAGCAATGACAAAAAAATAATCTATTTCAAACAAATGATGCTCTTTTGAATTTCATTTCATCAAAAAATCCTTACAAAACATAACAATGTCCACAAAAATATAATGCAGCAAAAAATCTGCATATTAGAATGATTTCTGAAGGATCATTTGTCACTGAAGACTGGAGTATTGATGCTGACAATTCACCTTTGCATCACATGAATAAATTACATTTGAAAACAGATTCAAAAAGAAAATCAATTATTTTAAATTGTAATAATATTTCACATTTATTATAGTTTTTACTGTATTTTTTTTTTCTCAAGAAAGGAAGCCGAGCAAAACATAATATAGTGTTTAAAAACATTAAAAAATCTTACCAACCCAACTTTTGAACGGCAGTGTATATTTATAATTATCCTGTACTGTGTCATCCATCTCACATAGGGTAATCTTAATGCATTTTTCCACATGTGATGTTGCCAAAGGTATCTTAGAAGTCAGCTAAGTCATGCTTCCTACGCTTTGGAACAGCCTTTGCGTGGGAAGTGTGCTTATGATGTCTTAAAATGCTGCCTGTGCAGCCAACTAATCAAAGTCGGTGGAGCATTTTGCTGTAAGACAAAGGAATTTTTGGATGAGGAAAAATCCTCAGCAGCCACCAAACACAATACACCGCAGAATCTTCCCAAAACAAATATAAAACTCAAGGCGAAAACACAGTGCCACAGAAATAGCCTTGTGTTCTTCAGGCTGGAATGTTTAAAGGCAACATTCAGCCGTACAGAAATAAAAATTAGCTGTCTTAATTAATTTGGGGTGTGGTTGTCATATAAAACGCTTCTGTTATTTGATATTTTTAAACAGACATGATTTCAGCAATGGCATCCTGCCTAAAACCCCAATACTTGCCCAGCAGACAGAAACACAAACTGAGTATTTGGGTAATAATCTTAAATAAATGACATCTAGCTATTTACAAGCAAGAGCCACAGCATGAAGCGTGTTATTTCTCACAAATGGGCTGAGATTCCCTCACACGCTTTAAAGGGAATCAATAACTCTATCTTCAGTCCCAGAATGCAAACAATCCGTCTGCTGGCATTCACATAAATTAAGCAGGCAAATAAAGCTGACAATGCTTGCACTAACTGAAGACCACAGGGAATGTAAGACTGCTTAAAACACATTAAGAGTTTATGGCTTTAGAGTGTTTCTGAACCTTGAGGATTATTTGATTTGATACAGCAATAAACATTTAAATTTAAGATAAAGGGAGAAAAGTCCACTGACTTATTTAGATGTATAGTATCATGTTGAGCACCACAGTTAATCGAAACAAACAAAATGAAATTGTGATAGGGCTTATTAAATCACCTTAAATTAAATTAGCTGTGATTCAATCCAATAAATACATATGTACGTCTGAGTGAAGCATGGTTCTGTGTTCATTTACAAGTGAGCAGTAATGATCCAGTGTTTTCAGTATCTCAGGGTGGATCGTAGTCAATGCTGCTCCATAAGAACTGCTTATTTCTGCATCTGCTCTGAGTTTGGATTGCATTTGCTAATGCAACATGTGCCAACCATCTTCCCAAACTTGTAATGAAAAGCCCTTATGAACTTCCTGCTGACAACAAAAGAAAAGCTTAAAGGGCTACTTGTGGTTTTCCAACATAATAATATTTTGTATCAATATTATGGCTGTCTTATTGATAAAAATAGACATTTAGTTAGTAAAAATATAAAACACAGTTACACTGAAATGTCACAATAATAATATTTCTTATTTGTTTAATATTTAACAGTAATAATAATCATAAGTACAACAAAAAAACAATAATAATAATAATAATTTGTTGTTGGTGTTATTTATATTATTATTATTATTTTCTTAAAAACTTTGTATTTGTTTAGTGCTTCTATATTATTATTATTATTATTATTATTATTATTATTATTATTATTATTATTATTATTATTATTATTATTATTATTATTATTATTATTATTATACAGAATTATTCTCTTTTTCTCCCATTTATTTGTGGTTGTAGTACTGGTGAATCCAGATCTCAACAAGAGATCACAGCGATTCACCCAAGCACCTTACGAAGGATATGTGCAGTGTCCATAAGTGCGATCTTTTGCACTTCATTAGCTGACTTTTTTATTATTATTATTATTTTTAATAATATATAAAATAGCTTTTTTAAGGCCAAATTGTGCAGCCCTACAAAACAAAACACATTTTAAATCACAATTTTTATATATATATATAAAAAAAGTCAAACTCTAACTATATTTATAAACAATTCCTGTCCAAATGTCATCGGTTGATCTAAGATAATACTGATGTCTTGAACCCTGGTGTATTTTTTTTTTTTTTCGTTTGTATTGTTTTTTGTTTTTTATAAAGTAAAAAGGAACAGAATAGTAAAGGAAATGCTCTAATTCTAGGAGTGTAATTCACTCCTATTTGTGTACCTAACATTTTCAATACCCCAAACATTTCTTGTCTCCTCACATTCAGTTTTAAATGATACCAAAATGGTGAACAATAAATTCCACCTACTTTAATTTGATTGAGCATAATTTTGACATTGACAACCACTGATGCAGTCCCCCACAGTGTCTATGGTGATTACGGCCCTGGGCTGATCCAATGTTGTTTGACTGGCTGCTCAGGATGCTCCAACAAACAGAGCAATAGTCTAAAAACAAAACCACAAACATGTGCTCATGTATGCGTGTACCTACGTTCTTCAGGTGACACGTGTGGCAGAGCCTGGCCTCGGACCAGTCGACAAGTGGAACCGTCTCCAGCACAAATGCCACAGTTGTCCTCTTTAGCGTTGCTTGCCAGTTGTCGGTCACAGCCGACTTCCTGTTGGAAAATACAGAGGCATAACTCAGAAAAAGGCAAAATAGGAAACTTGACTTAGACTCCAAATGATCCACAAAGGTATTTTGAATTGAACATTTTCCTGATTCATCCCTCCTGCTGCAACACTATTCTGAGAGGCAACTGATTTTTAAAGCAAACATAACTTCAGGACCTCAACCAACAAATCATGCTTCCTCCATAACAGAATAGAAACTGACAATAAAATGATGTGGATTGAGAAACTGGCCAGCGCACGGCTCCAAACTACAATGTTTAAGCTCTAACAAGCATTATAAAAATTCACAGAGAGCCAACATATAAAACATAGAAAGAATACTGAATCATTTTTCATAAGTTTTCATCCCCATACATGTTCCCTCCAGTTTTCCTCAATATTCGGTGCAATGCAAGAGAAGTTTCATCAACATTGTCGAATTCAGTTACCGTGCAGTACTGCATTGAATACTGATGATTGTATCTGATTTAGTTTAAGTGCATTGTGTTTCTTTGCAATGGGCCAGATGGAAAACAGAGAGGCTATGTCTACTGAAAACATTAAGAAAGTTCACCCAAGAATGAAAATTCTGTCATCATTTACGTACCATCTGTTTTCTTTTTTTTTCTCGGTGGAACAGAAAAGCAAAGTTTAGCTGAATGTGCCAGAAGCTCTTGTCAACAAAATTAAATGGGGATGCATACTTTTGAGCTCCACAATTGACCAAAACCTCTCCATAAATGTAAGATTTGTGCACTATATTCCAAGTCTTCCAAAGCCATGTGATATCATTTTGTAAGAAATAGACAAACACATAGAAATTTAAGCTGTAATATTAAGAGTTGCATATATTTAAATGTATATATTTCTTTCAGTTACACAATATGCAAGAGCAAATGGAAGTTAAACCATGCAGAGTGGCAGAACATTTCTTTTATGCACCATTTTTATTATAATATATCTATTAAATATATATACAGAACCACAAACGAGATTTTTAAAGAGTTTAATTGTATTATAAGTTGTTCCAGCATGTCAACCAATAGATAATGACTTCACAGAACTTTGAATATTGTGCATATATGAGATATAGGCTACTTTTATGGTGCTTTTTTTTCGGGGCTTAATAGCATTCATCCCCTGTCATCCTTAAGAAATTTTTCCTTATGTGATCCCTATTGGAAAAGACACCCATATGAGGGTAAATAATGACACATTTCAGTCTATTTTTGGAATTCAGAGAATCAAACATAGCCAAGAAACTCTAAAAAAAGATATTCACTCTCTAGGTGCACTGGAAAGCTATTTGCAAAATGAATGCAAAATTAGTGCTATATAAACTATTTTATGTATGCAAGTAATTATGTTAGTTTCCAAGCAATTGGAGACCCTGTTTTTGGAAATCCTGTGTTTAACTTCCTAAACCAGAGCCATGGTCAAATGGAAACTCGATTCCTTGTCTTTCTGTCGATTCAGGCCTCTTTCTCTGTCTTTTGCTCACACAAAGACACAGAACTAAGGTTAATCTGGCAGAATCATGACCTAAATATACCCCAAATCCCCACATATGTAACACTGAAAAAGAGAGACAGTTTTCCTATGTTTATGGTCATTATTTCATTATCTTTCCATTTTAGCTGCAAGTTTTTTTTATATTTTCAGGAAATGTGAGTTATGCTGTTAGAAATATCCAGGATGGAAAACCTGTTGGCGTCAGTACCACCAAACAATAACACGCAGTAAAAAAGACTCATACTATGGCAGAAGCAGATGGTTTGGTAACTTTAGTGGATGGACACTTGATCCATATATATTCTGAAAAAGAATTGGATAAAACTGTAAAGCTTATTCTCATTGTGCTAATATTACTGTAATGCATGTCAGAACAGGGCTGAAAAGGTCAAGAATTCAGCCTCGTAAATACTGAGTGGCGTTGGCTTCAGAAAAGTGTTCTTCACCTCATCAACAAGCCTAGACTGAACTTTAAAGGACAGATGTATTAACCTAAGCGCTGTAAATGCTCACTTAAATAGGCTTATGTATAAATAACATTTTCAGATTTTAGTTTTTACTTTTGGTTTTCTGGGAGTTCTGCCATCTCGCACTGCGTTCAAGTGCACCTGGTAAGCTCCCACTTCCGTTAGACAGTCTTTTATAGAATATTTCATAAATCCAAGCCAGAAACAAAGTACAAAATCAGCCAAAATCAAGCAAATAAACAATGGACGATCTGAAAAAAAAGTTCTTCTCTCTCCCATACCAGTGGATAAGCATTACAACATGCACGTGCACTAACAATTATTTTAGTTATATTATTTGGTTAAATGCTACTGTTAAATAAACCTACTGTTCAATTCCTAATGAATTTGTATAATGTAGTATCTTACTGCTATTGTGTCTGTCTTATTTTTAATAACAAAACAAAAAATTAAATAACTCTACTGTGATCCATATTATTATCATGAAATGAAATGGTGATAACTCACACCATGAAATACGATTTTGGTCATATCACCCACCCCTACACTGTAAAATAAAAGAAAAGAAAAGAAAAGAAAAGAAAATAAAAGAAAATATTTGAGTTTCAACACCACGTAAAACAGGTATAGTAAACAGTCAATGCTTGCTATAGTGCCTCTTATGACAACTCTTATAATGCCATGGACTAATATTTCAAACTCAAAGGGTGCTTCACTATCAGCTTATGTAGCTTAAGTTCATTGATGTTCACCTGACAAATCCCACTGATGCACATATCCAGAGAATCCGCTTTGCACCGAGTGCCATCCAACACTTTGGGTGCCAGTTCCACCACCAGGCTTTTCCCCCTGGCTTGACATCGGAGGGCACAGGGTGAAACAGGGTCGTACGTCACAGGTATCCACTCGTAGGTTTGTCCTTGGTACTTGATGTCATTGTGGGCGGAGCATTGTTGAGCCCTGAAGTCACCTGACTCTGGAGGACAGTCCTGATTGGAAGAAAAACAGAGAAAGATCTGGCAACTATCAAATATTTTTAATATCTTTAGGTGGATTTTCTAACAAAGTGCATTACATCACTGAATACAAATTACATGCTGGAAATCGTAGTTAGTAACAATCTACAGTACATTAAGTATTTTAGGTCAAATAATCAAACTACTTTTTGATTACATTTCTATTCATTTAACCTAATTTATCACATTAATTTGAACAGGATAATCCTGTATCATATGGACATTAAAACAACTAAATTATTTAATTAAAAAAATACTATTTCAAATGTAAAATATTATAAATTATTTTAAAATAAAAAACGAGTTTATTAAAAAAAAAATCCACAAAACTGGAAGATTTCCCAAACATTTATATAAAGAATAGAAGGGAATTTCTTTTTACAAATTTGTTAAAGAAGAATTAGGAGGAATTATGAATGTAATTTATTAATAATTTACTGCCATTTTGTGTATGCAGTCTGATGAGTATGTTAAAATGTTATATAATCTATTAACAAGTGTTTCATTTTTGGAATCGGATTACATATTTTAATTATATATAATGAGTTACTACTAGCACCATCTTTGCCTACAAAATAGAAACGCTAAAAGGCCCAAAAATAACAGCTGACCTAACAATGGCACTGGAAATATTATTTTCTATGTGGCGAGATTAAATCGTGATCATGTGTGTAACATCATAAAGCTTATGCAGATGACTGGGTGCATTAACGAATGGTGACAGTGTAATTGAAGTGTGGCAGGCCTCCATGTTTTGAAAAACAATATTTCCTATGTCATCTCCTGTGCACTAAAGAAAACCACAATTCTTCCTCTGCAGCTCGGGGCTCTGAACTCATTTAATCATCCGACCGACTCTGAAGCCCCCATGTGCAAAGATCATCAGTGATGCCCATGACTGAAGTGTCTCCATCGGATAGAGCGATTACAAATCACAAGTCCTCAATGTCAGGATCGTAATGGAAACAAAAAGAACAATTCGACAATGGACCTCATCAACAGCAATTATAAAGCCTGACAGGGAAGACCGAGCATCAGTTCTCACTGTTTTGACGGAAATGGGATAAATGTTATGCTGGGAATCTTTCCCAGATGGCTCTGATTGGAATTGTGGGTGAAGGAGGAATGTGATTCCAGATGAAACCACTTCAATGGTAGAAAAACACTGGCTTTTGATTGAAATGGTCCTTGAGACACATGGGCATCTAACTGCTCTCTAAATGAGTTTGTCCAGTGGTTGGGGACTATTGACTGAATCATAGGGCACCATTCTGGTTCCATAACAACTCCATTAACTGTTTTTTTTTTATTTAATTCTGAGCTGTTACACCAAGAAAATTGTGAGTCATTTAAACAATTTTTCAAAGAATCAGTTAAACAATTGGTTATAAGAATTATTTGTTCACGAATCAGACTACACTGATCAAGCCTAATACAACAAAAGCAAAATGACTAAATGTCATGAAAATCATTTGGGTCCATGCCAGTTTTTTTTTTTCCATTCAAACTAAACACTTTAGTTTAGGGACCAATTCTTACTGTTAACTGCTGTAGTTAATTATTAAAATGCATATTACTAGCTACTAGCATTACATGCTGGCTGTTTAATAAAGGGGTCATATAATGAAATTTCAAGTTTCCGTTCTCTTCGGAGTGTTACAGCTGTTTGCGCATAAATAAAATTGGAAAAGTCGCAAAGGCTAAAGTCTCAAACCCAAAAAGATATTCTTTCTTAAAGGGTTAGTTCATCCAAAAATGAAAATTATGTAATCAATGACTCACCCTCATGTCGTTCCAAACCTGTAAGACCTCCGTTCATTTTCGGGACACAGTTTAAGATATTTTAGATTTAGTCCGAGAGCTTTCTGTCTCTCCATTGAAAATGTATGTACAGTATACTGTCCATGTCCAGAAAGGTAAGAAAAACATCATCAAAGTAGTCCATGTGACATCAGAGGGTCAGTTAGAATTTGTTGAAGCATCAAAAATACATTTTGGTCAAAAAAAAAAAAAAAAAAAGATGACTTTATTCAGCATTTTCTTCTCTTGCGGGTCTGTTGTCAATCCGTGTTCATAAATCCGTAGTGACGCAGTGATGTTTTTATTACCCTTCTGGACATGGACAGTATACCGTGCACACAGTTTCAAAGAAGGGACAGAAAGCTCTTGGACTAAATCTAAAATATCTTAATCTGTGTTCCGAAGATGAACGGAGGTCTTACAGGTTTGGAACGACATGAGGGTGAGTCATTAATGACATAATTTTCATTTTTGGGTGAACTAACCCTTTAAAGTTACAACTCATCCACACCCTCCTAAAATGCCTTGTTTAAACACGCCTCACAAGTCTACATTACTTTGTGGGAAGATTTGCCTAGGGTCGCCCAAATATTTACACAAAGAAAGAAGTTGTAACTTTTATTCTCGTTGTAGTACTGTTGCCGCCACCATCATGTCGTGGAGATGCTGTGTATTTCTAGATGTTAAGGGGCAAAACATTTCAGACACAGATTTCCGGTGGGCCTCATAACACTGACTTACTGTATTGCTGCATGTTCTGTAGCGGATGTTCCTGCCCTCACAGTTCCTGTGGAACAAACACAAAACAAGAAAGTCTGATATGTTACAAAGTCATTGTTCTTCTTTGTGGCGCAGCCCCTCCATCTTTTGTCTCAATATTACAGTACATTATCAAGGTGAAAGGAACATCCTACTATTTATCCCTACAGTAATGATTTTCAGACCTGCTCTTGATTGTTCTCTCTTTAAACTGCTCGCTTGTTTGTGAGACTCTTTGTCTATTTGTATGGAATGCGTCCACAAATTGAAAATGCAATTTCAAATACAATTTGCAATTCCTTTTGAATAATGTCCGGAATATCATTCCATATATTTGTGCGCTTCTTGAGAACCTAAAATGAATACATACTATATTGAAAAATAAATTCCCTCTACACAAAAAAAAAGCCAGTCAGGTAATAACAGTCAATCCAGTATAAGTGCTTTTAAATAATAATAATAATAATAAACAGGAAACTATTTGCAATTTGTGATTTTCTCCAAAAAACATGAATCCAGCTTCAGCTGTATGAAATATGCAGCAATGTGTTTTGAGAAGAGGATGTTTAGAGACAGAAATAAAGAGAAAACCAGAAAGAATAACAACAGGATATTGACTTTCTAAATGTCATATTACCTCAGCCTTAAAACATTAGCCTATCATATTTCATCTTATTAATTCCGTTCAGAAGAGCAGCAGTCACCCTAAACAGAAACGGTTCACATCACAAGACTTCTAAAGGGTGGAAGGAAGATGCAACCAGACTGTTATGATCTCAATCTTTCTCTGCAATCGTCCTGCCCTTGAGCGAAATGATGTAGGATGAAATTCTAGCATTTATTCACTGGATACTGCACAGTGTACTGCATACTTGATTTTTAACAGTAAGAGATTATTCCACATTGCTATATTGTTGTCACATAACATCACTACATTTGCATATTTAATTCAGCAAGAGGTATCCAGTAATCATAGTGGAAATTTTAAGTTTGTGTAAAAAAAAAAACCTACCATTTGGCAATCAGATCAAATAATAAGTCATGCAAGAGAATGCAGCTCATATAGATTCAGTGATCAATCACAGTTTGTAGTTAAAATATATTATAAACAGTACTCTTGAAAAATATTATTACAGCCTAAAATAAGTGTTTTCTATTGCAATATGTTTTTTTTATATATAAAATTGATTCCTCTGATGGTAAAGATGAATTGTCTTCAGTTTCACATTATAGTGCAGAAACAGGGTAATTACAATTAACTACTAAAACGGAAAATAAAATAAAATATATACACAATTTTCTATTTTAAGTAGTTACCAAGAAAACAAATAACTAAAAGAAAAATGAATAAATCAAAATTAATAATAAAAACTACATATTAAAAATCTTTAAATCTTTAAAATAAATGAAAATGGTAAATAGAAAAAGAAATATTGAATATGTTGCTTCATATTCTGATACTGTGATTTTCTTTTTCAGAATTCTTCAAATAACAGAAATTCGATTTTTTTTTTTTGTATATTTTTGCTAAATTTTTAACACTTTTTTTTTATTTTTTATTTATTTATTTTTTTTTACAAAATTTTACTGACCCCAAGTTTTTTAAACAGTAACCCCCAGTAATTAACAATTCAACAAGTATGCACTGCATTCTTAAGGCTGCTTCAAGGGGCAGAATAGAGTTATTTAGTTAAGTCTTTTTCTGTTTCATTCTTCTCTTTCAGGTCATCTATAGCCTTCCCTGTCTCCACTCCAAACCATCAATGTCTGTTATTTCTGCTCCAGTGCTCTTTAACAGGTGCTCTGGCCTGTGTGCAAGCGATATTGCTCGGATGCTACGATTCAGAAAGAGCGTCTTTGTTCGCTGACCACATAATCAGCTGTGGAATCACTTCCAGATCTTCCTGTAATCAGCAGAACGCAATCACAACACAAGCTGGCCCACCGCTGCAGCTCTTCTAAAGTTCTACTGACAATAAACAAAAGCAGGAAGAGAGCTGAGGTTATTCCAGTAGCACACAGCAAACTCATGATGGTCTGTTTAATATCTGTGCAAGACATTTTTCTGTGGACGAAATGGCCTCAAATATCAAAATGGTTATTGATTTGAAGAAAAAAATTTGAATAATGAATTCCCAAACTATGTGTCAAATTAACTCAAGAACAATATAAATAAGAACAAGAACAATATATATTTCATAATTGTTCTGTTTTTCCTGTATTTTGATCAAATAAATCTAACCAAGGAGAGCTTAAGAGTTCAAAAACATCAAAAATCTTGGCCCCAAACTTCTGAAGGGTATTTTACAGGGGACATTAATAAAAGTGACTTGAAACCATTCTGCATTATGTTTGAATTTTCTTGGAAAAAATAAATCTTCACACAGGAAGCATTTCATTGCAAATCAATGAGAACAATTTTACGATGAGGGTCAGCAGAAGCATTTCCAATGAGACCTGAAAGCAAGCCATAATTGGCCCTTTCTCTTGTTTTCAGTCGGATCTAACCGGTCAATTAGCTTTAAATGAGTATCGCGGTTTAAATGGCGCATGATTTCCATTTTCTGTGCATTGCTTTAGCTCTTGGCATCTACCCTCCAGCAATGAAGTAATGGGCAGTGTGAAACAAAAACACAATTGCATCCAACACAATAAAAAAAACAGATATCTATCCCAGTATTAATGTGCATAAACAATTCTAAATAAGTCATTCATTGGGTGATTTCCATTGCTGTGCAATCAAAACATTGCTCTGTTTGCTTCAGCGAGGTCTGACACACCTGGAGCTATCCGTTAGCGTTCCCATTCATTTCAGTGGCAGTTAGTCAGTCGAAAGTACATAATATCTCTCAGGTTTGGAGCCAATCATCTGAGTCGTAAATGGCATGTGACTAATTACTCCAAAGCACTAGGAAAATAACATCATGGCAGCGTTGACTGGCTAATGGGACTCAGTACTGTACCAAACCTTTTACTAACAACTGAGCCGGAGTTGGAGTCATTTTCAACCCTTGAGTTTCATGCCTAAGACCGGCCCACTTTAGTTCACGACTGACTATAGCGGTTACAATAATGTAATTTCTCTACAGCCTTGTAATTCATTACACTGTATTTTTTCTACAGCTTTATTGTTTTTTTTTTATACTGGCCTTTTTTGTACTGGCCTTTCAGCGCCACCTTTGCACCTTCTATTATCCATTTTTTTATCTATTATTTTTTACTCGCATATCTCCAACAAAATATTTGTAGGCCTACTGTACCATAATGTCTGCCTACAGTTACAAAGTTTTCAGAAATAATCACATTTGTTTTGCTTAACCCACTTATGTACAATTATTCTAAAAAGAACTTCAATGTCATGCAAATAATAAATAAATAAATAAAATGTCATCGGCTAATGGTAAATTGTACCATTATAGAATCGTGACTGGACAAGCAGTTAGGAGGTGAAAATACTGTGAAAATACATACACACAACTGAACATCTATGAAACCTCGTTGGTTTAATTTAAGATTGCCATACTGAACGAAACTTCCCGAAACTTGCTTTGAGTTTAGTTGGCTGGGATTTCTTGCATTTATATGCAAGTTTAATGTTAAGTAAAAGATTTAGTATTAATTTAGAGTTAAAGTTAAAAGATTATATTATAATTTAGTAAGCTTACTCAGATATTTCAAAATTAATTTACATTTCTGAGTGCAAACTAATAAAATGGTCTTAATTAAACTTTGACTTTAATCTTTGAGGTAACTGATTACTCCAGGTTTTTTTTACTCTTGCCAACTTCTTTAGGTTTATAGTGTTGCTGTGTTTGGCTAGTCAAACATTATTTTTATATCTACACAGTGGATTACACTTTTCAGGAGAAACATCTGATGAATATCTAAGCATATTAAGGATAGGAAAATGTTCTATTTTAACATGCGAAAAAACAGATATTTCGCCTCACAAAGTTAACAATTATAAAGTTAGCAAACTTTACTTTTTAGTCAGCAAAGTTTACATTTTAATGTTCAAGAAACTAAAATTTGCTTAAAACAAAACAAGCCAATTAGCATTTCAAAACTAATATTATACCCAGAAAACACATTTTGCTGTATCCATGAATGATTAAATTCTCTTGGCTTCATTCTAATGACAACGACTTCGCTGTAATATATTCTAAATCATGTAAATTATGCACATGCATAATTAATGGCATGTGTACTTACATTATTGTTTGAGCAACAAAACTTTTTTTCCTTTCCTTTAGAAGTAGTGAGAGAGGCAGAAATAGAAGTAGAATTAGAAGGAGGGAGAAACACAGACTTTTAAATCCAAAGTATCTGTCATGTTTTCCATTCTTTCTGGAAATTATGCACTTCTCGGTCCTCTCTGAGGTCAGCCATAACCATGAGCGGCCTGACATCACAATGACAGATATCTGCTGTTGACGACTGAAATCAACTGTGGCACTGTCATATAAAGCACAATAACAAAACAAACACAGATATTTGACAGGATTTTTTTTACTGTGCTTGGTCTGTGTGAAGACAGATAACAAATAAATTAAGTTCTCAGAAAAGCATGGTTTGTTTGCGGAAGCCGTTTTCTTTGATATCATGCAATAAAATTCAATGATTTTAAAGTGTGACTAAAATGTACAAACTTTTTGAAGCACATGCACACTGCGCAAAAAACCCCCAAAAAACATAAAATAAAATCCTGTTAGATCTGATTGCCAGTGATTCAATACAAAAACAAAATTATTATTATGGTGACATTGTTTCAGGTATTATGGGATGAAATAATTGCTGCCAGTATATTTTACAGCTTACAACTGTATAGTGTATCAGTTAATATGTCAATATAGCGTTGCAATTGAATGTATCGTAAATATATAATTAAATTAGAGTGTAATACTGTACACATATGTTGCTGCCATAAAGCAATCTGCCATCTTCACAGAAACTTACATACTGTACTCTCTTATATACAGTATAACTTTCGCCTTATTAGAAGTCAGTGTGCCATCAGAATAATTTTGAAACCGTAGCTTTAAAGGAAGGGTTTGTGTTTGAGATCTCATGGAGATATAAATGCATGTATGTGCATTCACTCACACTCCGTTGAGACACCTGCGTAGAGAATACGAGGCTCCGCCTCCACAGGTGCGAGAACAGTCACTCCACGCGCCCCAGGCGTCCCAACCAGTGTCCCTCTCCTCATCCGAACGGGTCGTTCTCGAGGACTGCAAGACACAAAAACATCAACATTTACCAAGTTGCAATACATTTTTATGTT